>NC_012878.2:37386750-37686750 GCF_000003195.3 Sorghum bicolor
TTCAGCTGCACGAAAACTGCAAGTGTGGGGGGGTCGCCCGACCCCCCAACTTCATCTCTGAACTGCCGTGAGCATGGAACAACACTGCATACACCTCGGCACGTCATGGCACCAAAAACAGGCGCGATGAGGGGGTCGCCCGACCCCCTTTCTATGGCAAAAGGAAACGACACAAGTGCAGAAAGACTTCCCGAGGGACGTAGAATCGAGTGGCAGGGCCAGGAACCTCCAGGTGGGGTCGGCCGACCCTTCCATGGAGCCCTGGGCCCACCAGGCAGCTTCTATACGACGAAAGACATCTTTCCTGCCCGGTTTGCTAATTCTTCCCCCTCTCAGTCTGTCCAATTCTTTACCTTTGTGTCACAATTAAAATAAAATTTGATAGTTTAAACTTGTTTGCAAAATAAAAAGTGAACTGGTACATGATTTAAGAGAAATAGTGACATAAAGTATAGTTCTTACAATTGTTCATCCTCATGGGTAAAAATCTATAGGAACCATATTGACTAAGTTGTTGATGAAAGTGATATAACTCTTGGCTAAGAATTCATAACATTTCTATTCAAGGTACTTAGAGATTTGTTTCAAAAATATCACAAAACCATAGTATCATTTACTCCTCATTAGCAAGAAATTCCCAATAAAAGCCATACACTTAGATATTCAAGTAACCATTTTATGAAATGCAACCTGCTTTTGTAATGAGTTTTGTCAAAACCTTGTTGACCCTAGTGAGAGTTGTATCATAGTCACAAGATCAAGATCACGTACACACCACATATATATATGCTGCTTCTACACTGGAAGTACGCAACCACATGTATTGTGCATCCACTAAATAGGTTGCTCCATACTCTAAGTGTTAGAACACCTCTCTAAATATTGTTTAGAAAATGAGACATAAAAGGGCTTGGCAAAATAAAAGAAAAAGAAAAGATGGACATGTGCAAGTCCATGAAAAAAAAAATTGAGCACATAAAGCTCGAAGAAAAAGAAAATCTAGCCATGTCTCAATATACAAGTAGAGAGAGTGTAGTAAATAAAGGAGCAACCTAGTCCACCATATAACACACTTGCACATCTTGATCTATGACTATGACACTCCTCTCTTTGGATCCTTGTTTTTGACTTAACAATATTTGCAAAGTAGAGTATGCTACCTTGTTTATCCCTACCAAGCCCCATATAAGCCTATAATTATAGGATGAAACAAGTTGGCATTCATGCCTTGGTGAGGACTACTAAAAAACTTTGAGTGATCTAGAACGCTAAATGAGGAGTAGGATTGAACTATGTGACTTATTTTAAAAAGTGTCATAAAAACTCTAAGTACCAAGAATATGAAATTGGAATTTGATCTTGTTCTGAGAGTTGTTCCTTTTCTCAACCTCTGAAGGATATATGCTAGACACTTACACAAAAACCCATTTGGATGAACTATGTTCGAACTAGCATTTTATGCTCACTACTATCTTAAGTTAGAAACCATTGATCACTCATTTTTAACCTTTACTCGAGGACGAGCAAAGACTCAAGTGTGGGGGGTCTTGTTGACGGTATTTATACCATGTTTTCTACTATCATAACCGTCAACATAAGACTCATTTTGGGAGAAAACAACCAAACAAAGTAGTAATATAGGTACATATAACCTAGTTCCACATGTACATGCTACTATTTGGTTGCAGGAGTAAGAACAGGTACTTTTCAAGGGTCCAAACACTAAGAAGGGTGAATAACTAAAGATCAGTGACACCAGTAACCAAGACAACATTATAGTCATGAAGAGGAAGACATGTAGGACAGGGCTGACACCCTAACCCCATAGAATTGGGGTCGGGCGACCCCACTTTGGTGCGTCCCACAGGTCAGCTCAACTCCACCGACATCAGAGAGCCTCCAGGACACTGCAGGTGGGCCCAACCAGCCAGATAGGGGGTCGGCCGACCCCACTTCATGGCGGTTCCAGGGTCGGTTGGCCTCCCACCGACCTTGCCCACATGTTGCACATGTTAGTTTGCCTCTACCGTTGATCAGATGGCGGTTGTGAAGTCGGTTTGATCCAATGGTGCATGATGAAGATGACGCGGATCGCTGACGTGGCACTGGAGTAGCCCCTACTCCATCTCCCACTATAAATACCCCCCTATTCCTTCACTTAAATGTCATGTATCTTAGGAGTAAACTACTTTAGTAGCTTAGTGCTATCATAGTGAGTAGAGAGTGAGGAGTTCCAAGGAGGAGTCCCGGCCTGTCGGGAGTCTTCTTCGCGGAGCACCTCAGCGGAAGCAGGTCTTCTTGTAAGTCTTACTTCTGAGTCTTTTCTAGTATTTAATATTTGGTCTGGTACTTTAAGTATAAGAATCCTTTACTGGCACATTGCTTGATCTTGAGTGCTCTTAGCTTTAGCTAAGCTTAGGGTAGCAAGAGCTAGTTTAGACGTGGTGTCTAGACTACTTCTTGCCAGTGTGGACTCCTTGTCGCAGTTGTGTAGACACCTAGTGTGAGAGTGACAGTCCTCGCTAGGCGGAAAGCTCCTCGCATCTGTTGTAGGCAAGTTGCAAATAATAGTTGGGCTGAGCAGGGTAGTCGCTTAGGAGACGGGGAGGTGAAAAACCTCGTTAACTCAATCCTCCTTTTCGGGTATTGCCCTCAGTAAAGAGTTAGGTGAAAAACCTTGACTATACTTAATTACCAAGACCAGGCATTAATACTAGTTAGACCTCTCTACCCCATTATCCTAGACCCTTTGATCATCACCAAACGATCTAAAGCCTAGTTAATTCACTTCGCGTTCCCCGTGGAAATCACGATACCTGGAATACTCCCGGTGAAGGCTACATTGACTACCGTACGCTTGCGGTATAACCGTTTGCCACTTCTGGTGTCAACAATTAGTAGTTCCCAATGTACTTGGAGGGACGGCAGACTGTGCACTCGCAGCGGCCATAGCAGCCGATGGAGCCGTGACCTCTGGTGACGTTGGTTGATGATGAGAAGGACCCACATAATCTGGTGGGATTTGTCCTTCCTTGAAAGTTCTTGCCACGGCATTGAAAACCGTATTAGACAGTACGCCAGCTTGGTTGATCAAAGCTCGGTTGATAGCACTGTCAACCATATCTTGAAGCTTGCCAGGATTGGCCTCGAAAGTAACCTGCCGTGGTGCCGGCAGTGCATCTTTCTGGATTACTTCGCTGCTTCTGTTCATGCTGAAGGACTTTAGGCATTGCAACTTGTATTCCTCCATGGCTTGAGCAATAGCTTGCTTCTGCTCATCCTTGAGATTGGCTTCCGTCACGGGGATGACGTTCTCTTGATCAAAGTTAGAGATCGACATGTTGAACTTGATCTTGAATCTGTCCCACTGGGCGTGCCAAAAGATGTGTTGATGCAAAAACTGGTCTGCAAACACAAAGGGCTAATACCCGATTGAAACGTTAAGGCGTGCCAGCCGATTTGACCTTACTATCGGCAAAGGTGATAACTCGAATACTTTAGTCCTGACAACAGCGATGCGCCCGGATGTCACAGCTAAGAGGTACTCACGCGGAACTTGAGAACACGCCGAGCCTAAGTCGACGAATTCCTAAGAACTCGTAATAAAAGGAAAAAGTATGACGAAGTCGTCGAAAAAGTAGATGCTGGAATATGAGTAAAAACGTGTGTTTGATTGATTGATAGATCATTACAAGGTCCTAGGGTCTATATTTATACCCTGCTCAAAGAGCTTCAACCAGACATGACTAGAACTCGAATTCCAAATTACACGGAATCCATATACAAAACAACTTAAATAAATAAGGAAATAACAAAGCTGTCCCCCCGTGACGAACTAAAATTCTTCCAGAAACCGACCGGCAGCTTCCGGACTCCCCCCTTGTATTATCGGCAGACTCCCTTGCCATAATCACCGGCAGGCTTCCTCATCATAGCCATCGGCATAAACACACCATCGCCCGTAAACTTAATCATGTTCAACTTCTCCTTTATCGGCAGCCATTCTCATCGGCAACTCATCCTGTAAACCACATACTGCCTGTCTCATCCTGCCATCCTGGACACGTGCCCAAAAACGGTGTCAACAGCTACACAATCTTTGATCAACTATTATTCTAGAGTTTTTGCAGGATTTTTAAAATAAAACTCAAAGTTTCCTTGTATGACACTTCTGCTCTCTCATATGTGGTATTTTTGGATCATCTCCAAGGCAAGTGAGTATGCCTTCTCTCAGCTCTCAGAATATGTGGTATTTGCATGACTGAGGCATAATTGGCTTCTCTCTGTCACCCTACTTCTAATTGGCTTATGTGGAGCTCATAGGTGGGAAAGACAATTCAAACCTACTTACATATATTGCATAGTTAAACCATGGATCTAGAGAAACTAATTATACAATCAAGTCATATGTGCATGTGAGTGTGATGAATGAAGTGAATGATTGTAATAATGGTGAGGGGTGATAACTGATGGCGAATATCTATATCTACAATTGCTCCTTAGGGATAACATACCTCCCTAACCTGAGAATAAGGACTTGGCTGTCTTTCTTTTGCATTGAGACTTTTGTCCTCTTTCTTTCTTTTCTCATTTTTTAGAGATCAGCCAACCCTTTTAATGCACTGATAATAGAAGGGAGTATCAACTAAAATAACTAGAGCTTTATTGGATAGGTAGGAATAGACATAATGACAATGGATATTTTTTTGGGTATTCCCTCGTAGTGTAGGAGTAGAACATTTTCTAAGTGGATGTGAAATGTGTATGGGTGAATGAATAAAGGAATGCGTACTCCTAGGATAGGAGCAGCATCAGTGCGTGTTTCTTGGATAGAAACAACTCAGATTGTAGTGCGTATAAGTGGGTTGTACTTCTAGGAATAGAAGTAGCACATAGTGAATGTGGTAGATGTAAATGGTTGCGTACTTCTGAGGACATAAATAGCTAAGATCAATGGATGGAGAGCGCATAATATTGACTCTAACTGCATGACTAGTTCCTTAGAGTCTACATAGCTTAACTACCCTCAATGCTTATAGGTTGAAATATAAGTGGAGGTTTTCCTAATCTAACAAGCTTGAGTATTTGGGTGTGGTGGGAATTTAAAAACTCTTGTCATCATGTAGCAATTTAGAATTTTGAAAATAAAATTCTCCATAACTCTAGCATCTCTTGGAGCAAGATTAATAGCAGCTCAAAACTGTCCCATGTCATATCCATCAACTTCCTAGACTTAAATCAAGCAATTGCTACCCACAAGTTTAAGGCTCAGAGCAAAATCTTAAGTCTAAACAGTTGTGTCTAAAACTCTAGAGAGTACAAGGTTGAAAGCTAGATATTTGCAAGGAATTATGGCAGAGCGACTATTCATCATCTCCATACAAGAGTTTATTCAAGATGTTCATTTTAATAGTTTCATTAAGATCTCTCCGTAGCTAGCAAAATTAATTATGAAAGATAAAATATTTATTGGGTTTCTATGGTTATTCATCTTTTTTATCTTGTCATAACGCACTAGGAATAAATAGATGAGTAAGGGATACTTAGCTTGGTATATGGGGTTGCTCTCCCCTAAGTTGGATGTTGACATAGTCTGATGAGGTTGCTGACAGAAGGCATACTAATCCTCCAGATGTGTCGTAGGTGCTTGCTGTCTGAAACACCACTTGCCTAATATGGATAGTACTCCAACAGGGGATAGGACGTCCTTCTGCCTGTTAATTCTTCTTGATCCTTTAAATCCTGTGAAGCTCAAACAAACAACAAAGCTTGTGGAACTGATTGTAATACCCGATTTTAAGGACAAAACTAGATATGCACCATATGTGAGTCTTAGAAATCAAATCTCACATATAGCTACAAATAAGGGGTAATATCAAGAGACAATGCATAAATTATATAACGTACATATTAAATTAGAGATAACCTTAAGTAGCACAGAACGGAAGATAACTCCAACTTTGGATATTAACTCCACTCTTCAGGATCCAACTGACTGGTTGATCACAAGCCTAACACTCCTCCTGATGTATGGGGGAAATAGCAAGAGTGAGTCCATGTCGAACTCCACAAGTATAGCAAATAGATTGTATAGATCCCACAATCTCATGATCAATGTGACATAAATAATGTAAAACATTAAATAATAAATAATGAGTATTTTAACGCAACAAGAATCATCACCCTTAATGCAAGAATCCCCAAGGCCGATCTTGACCATGAGCATGGCTAGTATACCAGTTTTAACACTCTGCAGAGGTTGTACATCTTTAACCATGAGTCATGATTTACCCTTTCGCCCGAGGCCCGTCGACCTCTTAACGCACTACCAAGCAAGGTCGGCAAGGAACACTATGAAGCCTTTCAAAAGTTCGTCTAACATGTTAGGGCCGCATGGTTTCCCGAGCGCGCAGATATAGAGCCCCCCTTCCAATGGCACAATGACTCGCAACCTATACACATAACGATAGAGGCCACACTATACCCAAAACGGTTAGGCCCTTCTAGCGTCCTTTCAGGTAACCGCTAACAAGCTAGAAAAGGTCTTTATACTAAGCTAAAGCCAGAGCCATTATAGCCCTCATGGTTGCACTGTTGTCCCGGTTATCACTTACAGATAACTCATCAAGTTGCTAAAAAGTTATTTTTATCATTTCTTGCTTAAACATTAATCAAGTCACAAGATCATGGTCACAGGAATAAAATCCAAATGCTATACTTGCCTTAATCGAAATGCTCTTGTTGATCTTGCTAACTCTGCTGGTCTTACTTGTTGCCAAAGCTCTGATCTTGATCACCAAAAACTGCTCTCCGACTAAACTCGATCATCGATCATCAACACACAAACAACCGGAGACAAACATACACGAAGCAAACAAGGCTACAATTAGAACAGTACACCAATCATATAAAGACAGTATGAAAAGTTTATAAAATGATTCTACGCATTGCTACGATCACACAGACATAAAGATCACGAAAATCAGAGTTAAAACGAAGAGGATATGAATTTTCTAAGATTTTATATAGAAAAATAATTAATTAAATAGGGTCACGAAATTAAAAAGTTTCAAACACAGTAAACAATTTTACTAACATGTAGAGCTCATGATTATCAACCTAACGCAATTTGAATGGGTCAAATCGGAGTTATAATAAGCATTTTATAGCTAAAACAAACTTGTGTATTTTCTTTGTATTTCTAGATTTATTTTTCTAAAGAAAAACAGCCACAAAACTTAGTGATGTCATCATGTGATCATCATGACATCAGCACAATCATTGAACCATAAAATAATAGACAATGAGGTGATACTCACGATTTTATTAATCGGCCATCAGGAGTTTGCTACTGTTGTAAGCAACAACGCTGTTGCTAGTTCTGAGCAATGACGACTTGTAAGATGAGATAGCTCGATTTGTAGGTGAGTTGAGTCATGATGGTGACCACCGGCTGATTTTGTCAAGGCTGGTTAGATGCTGCAGGGCAATGATGGTTGATGCCAGAAAGCAAAAGCGAGGCACAAACAACACAGAAGGAACGAGAAGATGCAGAGTGGCCTCACCGATGACGGGACAACATGCAGATGCCATGAGCGTGCTAGCCGGACTCGGAGAAGATGACCGACAGAGAGGTGGTCTTAGGTTGACAACGCTACTTCAAGATCGATGAGGCGATGACATCCAGTGGAAAACTTCTCACCGAATCCATATGAGATCCTCGTGTTGTGGCTAGCTCTCATAAGAACACATGTTCTCACAGATCCTAGCGTTGAACATTCAAAGATGTTGTGGCATGATCTCTGGCTATGGTGGAAGTTGCTGGGACGTTGTCCTTATCACGGTGATTGCTCCTTGTGACAGGCTTTCCTCTGCGGCGTGGTGGCCTCTGGCAAAACTTCCTGGCGGCGGCTCGGGAGAAAAGATTTTAGATCGGCTGCTAGATCAAAGAGAGACGTAGGCATGCACTTTTATACGCTAGGTTAAAGCCAAGATGGAAAAGGATTATATTTTATTATTTTTGGAATATTTAATTTAAGTTAAAAAATTAATTCTTGAAAACCTAGAATTATTATTTAAGTCAAGAAAAATACTCCAAAAGCTCTAAAAATCTTGGAAAAAAATCTAATAGATATTATGAAACATGACGGACCCAAATAAAGTATTTAGAGCCCATGATAAGATTATTTGGAGTATCTAAAAAATAGATTATGCTTACAGAAAAGTGAGAACAAGTTTTAGAAAAAGGTGGAAAATTTTCCAAGAAGTTTGTAGAACTGCTTGATGGACGAGGAACTAAAAGAAGTGATTTGGATAACAAAGAAAATATTTTAGAAAGCTCCTAATAAAAACTCGAGCTTAGAAACAAGGAATTTAGTTGTAGATAACGATAAAGTTGTACTGGCCAAGGAAGATCGTTCTACTAAAAGCAATTTTAAAAACTCTGCTTAGTCTCAACACACAAAGGAGCAACAAACAAAAATCACATAAAACATATGTACCAGCATGTATGCACAACAACATTGCTAAACCCTATGATGAATTTTAATTTAAGAAAAATTTCATTTTACAATATTTTCATGAGCACAGAAATACAAAATAAATTATTTTAGCTATATTTTCAAAGAATCAAAATTTAAGGTGTTACACTGATTAAGCATTATTAATAAACCTCTAAACCTTGAGAGTCTAGAACTTTCTTATACCCATTTATCTTTGAGCAGGATCAATATTTTTTTATAGTTTTCATATTTATGATATGCAGATATTAAAAAAATATGCTAAAACTTATTTTTGTGCCTCCACATAGATAAGTATGTGAGTGTGTATCACATGTTAAATACATGGGTCTTAGTAATTTTCTAGATGCAATGCAGAATATATTTATTTTCTTTTCTAATGCAACAATAAAAATAAAGATGCAACTACTAATGCAATTAAGAGAAGTACATATGCAAAAAGGAAAATGTAGATAAATACCAAGTGACCTCTTGGCACGGGTTCAGTGATTTTAAGATGTCCGAATAGGACCTGCTTGTTTGCTCACTAATTGAGGGGCATATCGGACGGCGCAACAGGTGCTGTGTCCTGTGCATGATTTAATTTTTAATTTACCTTGGGTTTCCATACCTGCCCTGTAGGTGATGGCGACTTGGAGGAGAGTGTCTGGAATCACTATCTCTTCTTCTACTGTTTCCTCCTCTTTAACGGTGTTCTCCTCATCAGGCTATTGATCTTTGAATCTTAAAACATGTCCTTCATAGTCAGCCCATCCGTCTACAACATTCTTCTTCTTGCGTCGCCTTCTTCTCGACCTATCCTTCTTGGGATCTTCCTCAATTATATAATTGCTATTGAAATACAGACATACCTTTTCTGAGGGGAATTGGAAATGGACCTCCCCTATTCCAATTTATATGACGGCCTTGGTGGTATTGAGGAACGGCATTCCTAAGATGATGGGTGGATCACATTCTTCTCCCATGTCGATGACCAGGAAGTCGTGGGGACATAGTGTCAGTGTTTTCCACCCGGGGGGTCACACTAACGAGTGAAACTTGTATGCGTGCTCCCCTTTCCAGAGAAGGCCCTACGTCCAGCAGGGGAGGAAAAGACACAAAGATTTATCCTGGTTCGAGCAAGAGAAGGCCCTACGTCCAGCAGGGGAGGAGAGTTTGTATTATCTTGCACCTAAGTGCTTGTACAGGGGTGAATACAGGCATGGTATGAATTGAGATGGAGTAAGGTTGCTCTACTACGTATGTCTTGTGTTGTGTCGCGTGTCCTGTATCTGCTCCTGGACCTCCCCTTTTATAGTTCCAAGGAGAGATCCAGAGTACATGTATAGGCGACAGAGTAGGGGTCGACTGAGGTATGGCGCGCTGACCTACTCGAGGCCTCCGTACCGGCATGGCATCGAGCCGTCTTGTCTGGTTACTTTGATGATGATCAAGCGTGCTTGTTGACACTTGCTAACACCACTTGAATACTGGGTTGTCATCCCCACCATGGCACTAGAGTGTACTATGGTATTTATACGCACACAGATAATCCGCAAGCGCACGGATACCGTTATAGCTTTTACCCGGTTAAAGGTTTTATCGTATCCACAGGGAAACAGAAGAACTGATCTACGCTCTAACTTAACTAAGATAGATAGATAGGTGTAAATAGGAAAGATGGTAGAATCGAATAAGAACAAAATTAAAGGTAAGATAACAGTAAGTGATAATATGGGAATAGAGAGTAGAGCAATCTAGTATATGGGCGACGGTAGCAGAATAGAGAGGATAACTATGGTTTCTCTACTTCAAAGGGGTATATCTATGTCTGGGACGAACCACGTGATAAGAGTACACCACAGAGGATGCTTATCCTTAGGCTGATAAACCCTACCCGTCCTGCTAACGAGAGGTGGACTACAGAGGACCAACGTAACTGTCACCTACGCGGCCTACCACACGATCCGGCTAGACAGGGGATATCCACAAGTAATCTAGGTCTAAGCACCACGCTTACACCTATACTACAACTCTAAACTATAGCGTCCTATAGATTAAAGTACTCAAAAGAGTTGTGAACCAGAACATACATGATTAGTAATTGCATAATGAATTAGAAGTAGATTACCAGAGTCATCCCATGAGCAAACTGGATTAGAGCTTGATCATGACGAAGTACAACCGGAGGAAGAACCGACAGGCCGGCCTCTCCTCCAATCCTCCCTCGCTCTCCATCTTGCTACTATCTAGATCTACTCTAGTTTAGAGAAGAGAGGAGAGCTCTCATCTCCAAACCCTAGCTTTTGCTCTATCTATGAATAATGAATAATGATCAAGGGTTGCCTCCTCCAGGGGTCAGGGGGTCTGGTTTTATAGTCCCCTCAAGTGAACCTGGGCCATTGGATCAAATCGAAATTGATTGGACGGTTATCCTTGATCCTTTAGGTCGGTGGAGATCTCCCCCGAAACAGAGTCCTGATTGGGCTCCAACAGAGGGCGGGCGCCCAGGAAAGGAGGGCGGGCGCCCTGCCTCTGGCCCCGTTTCGCCTCCGCTTCGGTCTGGTGGCTTCTGGAGTCTTCTAGATGTAAGATAATTGCGCAGCACGTTAATATCTCTATGTAATCCCAACGTGTGGGCCTTTCTTCCGTATTTCCTAATAACCCCCTGCAGAAATAGACAAACACCAAAACTCATGGAATTCTGTCAGATAAAACCCTAAGTCTAGATGTTGATTTCATTTGGATCCTTTTCTTTGTTTATTTGATAATTAAATTTGATACTTAAGGACCGTCAACAAACTCCCCCAAGCTTACCTCTTGCTCGTCCCTGAGCAAGGATAGACTCAGCAATGGATCAGAAGTTGTTGCAATATCTTAAAAATTTGACGGTACACATGCTTTTAAATAAGATCTCATCTCTGAGTTAGAGTAAACTGTCAAGAACTAAAACTTACTTACTTTATCTTTCACCATGGGGCTTGTAACCGTCACTTGTGTCTTGAGTAGTTAAAAGATAGAATAGTCTAGCCAAGTGCTATGTCTCTTATTCTTGATCAGCTATAGCTCTGGAGTTTTTGTAGATTTTCAAATAAAACTCAGATATTCCTTGTATGACTCTCTAAATCTCTCTTTTGTGGTATTTCTGGATCCTTACCAAGGCAGTGATGGTATATGCCTTCTCTCAAGATATGTGGTATTTATGGTATAAGGCATAGTGACATTGCCTTCTCTCTCACCCTACTCTAATAAGGCTTTAATATCTGGAGCTGTAGCACCCGGTTTTAAGAACAAAACCAGATACACACCATATGTGAGCCCAGGAAGTCAAATCTCACATATAGCCACAAATAGGGGTAATATCAATAGACAATGCATATATATATAACGTACTTAGTATAAAAGATATAACCTTAGTCAGCAAACAGCGGAAAGACACTCCGTTCTTCAGGCAAAAAGCTCCAAATCCATAGGGACAACTGACTGGTTGAGCACAAGCCTAAACTCTTCTCCAACTTGCAAGCTGGTACCCATCCGGGATTTTTATCCAAATAAAATGTAAAGGCAAGCGTAAGTACATCTCGTACTCAGCAAGAATAACATAAGGTTCATGAGGCTCAAAGGCTAGACACTGGTTGAACTGCATGTAGCTTTTAGTTGTCACAATTTTAGCATACGAGTAGCATCAAGTTGTCAAGTCCCAAAGTAATCTCATGATCAAGTAAAGTGAATAAAGAATAGCATAAACAACATATTAATAATAACATTAATGATTTGCCATTAGTGATCATTTATTCTGTATTGGTCCAAGGCCGCTCGTGACCGTGAGCACGACTGATATATCAGTTTTACACTCTGCAGAGGTTGTACACTTTCACTGTGAGTCGTGATTTAACCTTTCGCCCGAGGCCCGTCGACCTCTTAGCCCACTACCAAGGAAGACCGGCAGGGTTCACTATGAAGCCTTTCAAAGGTTCGTCTAACAAGTTAGGGCTGCTAGGTTTCGTTAGTCAGTCTGTGTGACTCACCCGTAGGAATCCACGGTCTGCTATCCCCCACTTGCGCCACAAGAGTAACCACTAACAAGCTAGAAACGGTCCTCATACTGAGCTAAAGCCAGAGCCATGTAGCTCTCACAGTTGTACTGTATGTCTCGGATGGTCAGATACAGATAAGTCCTTATGGAGAGAAACTAGAGCACCATAAGATAGACCAATGCTCCAGCCCTCTTTGCCAAAGTTGCTAAAAAGTCATCTTTTAATGTTCATTGTATGTTCCTTTAATCAAATTACAAGATCATGGTTTAGTGGAGCACTAGCATAAGCTACCCAATGCATAACCATAGGTGACAAGGTATGAGATCAATATTAGGAAATCCTTATCAAGGAGACACATGCAATATGAATTAAGTGATTATAGTTATGAGGAAACAAGGATGATCCCATGCTATACTTGCCTTGAAACTCAGATCCTTCTTTTAGTTCTAAACCTTCCACAATCTGCTTCTTGATCACCACGTAAAAGCTCACCGACTAAACTCACTCATCACATCAACATCAATCATCGAGAGGCAATCATACAAAGCAAAACAAACCTATAATTAGAACAATACACCAACAGTAGCAAATAAAGATAAAAAGTTTATAAAACAACTCTACATCGCTTTACGATCACACAGACGTAAAGATCACGAAGATCGGAGCTATAACGAATAAGTTATGATTTAAATAAGATTTCCTTTAATAAAATAATAGATTAAATCTAAACTCAGATTTTAAAAGTTGAAAACTTGTAATACAGTAGCATTAATCTATAGATTACGCGAAAACGAATCTAACGCAACTTGAATGGATCAAATCGGAGTTAAAACGAAGAATATATGAATTTTCTAAGATTTTCTTTAGAAAAATAATTAATTAATTGGGTCACGGAATTAAAAAGTTTCAAACTGATAAAATAGTGTTACTAACATGTAGATCTTTTGAATACAAAGCCAACGCAATTTGAACAAGTCAAAAACGGAATTAAGATGAATATTTTATGAGTAAAACAAATCCAGTGGCAATTTGGTAATTTGCTGAAAATGTATTTTGAATCTGAGTACTGAGTTACGTCTTCAAAGTCGGAAAGCGTATTTTTGAAATTACGTTTTGGACTACGGGTTAGATCTTTAAAAACCAGGGGGGCTCTTTTGCAAAAATCGCGGCCGAAGGGGTATCCTTCATCTGGGGCCGTTGGATCGCGAGTGAATGACCAAGATTAGATCGGGGGTGGGGGAGGGGAGACAGCCGGCCGGAGTTGGAGGTGCCGGCGGCGGCGCCATGGCCGGACTTGGTCGGGGTTGGCCAAGCGGGCGTTCTAGGGCACTAGAGAAAGAGCTGATAGCACCGGGACGTAGCGAAGCTCGAGGAGAACTCACCTAGGGCGAAACCGATGTCCGAGAGAGATTGGGGCGCACTCGCGACGAAGGATGGCGGACGGCGAGCTCCTGCACAGTTCGGCGAAGGTTAGGCACCCGTTGGAAGCAAAGGAACGTGAACGAAACGACTCGACGACTTCGCAAGAGCGAGGAGAAGGTCGGCAAGTCGCTCACGGCGGCAAACACGCGAAGCAGCAGTGGATTGGCTTCGACCCGGATCTCGTCGGCGGTTTTTGGCAAGAACAAGGCGACGGTCGGTTCTGGGATTTGGTAGGGGACTTGGCGAGGGTCGGGGTGAGTATTTAAAGGGGCAAACGTGCAGAGCAAGGAGTTCGGGAGGGAGATTACGCGTGGCCAGTGCGATCTCACGTCGGAGTCCGGCTCCGTCACGAGGTAGGAGGAAGATCTGACCGGTGGGCCCCACCTGTCAGTGACTCAGGGTGCGGGACCGCTCTGTCAGTGGAAGAAGGGAGGGAGGAAAGGCGCTGGCGCTGGGCTGCTGCACAGTGGGCCGGAAGCTGGGCCGCGCAGAGAAGAAAGAAAGAGGGGGGGGGGAACAGGCCGCTGGGGGAGAGAGAGAGAATGGGCCGAGCCCGAGACAGGGAGGGAGAAGAAAAACTTTTTTCTTTTTATTTTTCCAGCTTTTACTCAAATCCTTTGAAAAGGATTTTCAAACCCAATTTGAATTTAAAGAAGCTCCACTCAATAAAATATATGCAGCAGCATGGATGCACATACATGTGTCTAGGCCTTATAGTGAATTTTAATTCAATAAAAAAAATTAATTTCTTACTATTTCCCAGTGCTCACAACAATTAATTAAATCAATTTGCCTATTTGGAAAAGTGGAATTTTTAGGTTGTTACAATTCTACCTCTCTTAAAATGAATCTCGTCCTCGAGATTCGGTTGGCGCTTACTCCAACAACTGCGGGTATGTTTTTCTTAGATCCTCTTCTCTATTACAAATAGCCTCCGCTTTGGTGCACTGATTCCACTGGACTTTGTACATCCTGAAAATCCAACTCCTGGTCACCCTTTCTGTTGTTTCCAAAATTCTTACCAGGTACTCTTGTATGTGAAATCTGATTTAACAGTCAATTCTTCTAACGACATCCGCTCTTGCGGTACACGCAAGTACTTTTTAAGTTGAGACACATGGAATACATCATACATTCCTCCTAAACTTTCACGTAGCTCTATTTGGTAAGCCACTTCGTTCCATATTTCCTACATCCTGAAAGGCCCGACATACCTTGGTGCTAACTTTCCTTTCATATTAAACCTCCACACACTTCTCTTATGTGGCACTTCCAAAAACACATAGTTTCACACTTTGGAACTAATTCTTTTCTCAGGCGTCAACATAACTCTTCTATCGAGACTGTGCCACCCTTAAGTTATCTTTGATCACTCTCACTTGTTATTCAGCATCTCTTAGAACTTCTAGCCCAAACACTTATGTTCTCCCGTTTGATTCCAAATCAACAGGGTTCTACACTTACATCCATACAAACTTTCAAAAGGCTCCCACTAAAGGCTCCTCTACTAACTGTTGCTCTAAGAAAACTTCGCATACGGTAAACTCTTTGTACCATACTGCAATACACAAGCTCGCAACATATCTTCTAAGTAATCTTTGCAATTCCTGTGGTTCCCAAAATGAGTATTAGTAGAGCTCATTTGGCAGTACTAGTGACATCACCCAGTTCAACACTCAACCCTTCAAATTTCAGTGTCATTTGAACTCCTCTAGCACACTCTTTATGCTCTGAGCATTCGCAAAGACTTTTTCTCCTTCATTCAAGAGGATAGTATCTCCATGATTCGCTATGGATACCTCCACATTACATGTCAGTTAATCCAACCCACTTAGTTGACTTACGCACAAGCCATTACTTTTCTTGTGTAGAGCACATCTAAAGTCTTGCTGGGATAAAAGAACTCAATTTGTCAATCTTTATAACACTTTCCATGAACCAATGATAGAATCTTATCATTCCAAGTCAATCTATTATTTACTCTTATGCCAAGTTCACATTGGCTCCAGCAAACCTATGATAGCCTCTTGCCCTATCTATAAAACTCTAAGTCTCATTCATTTTCCGTTGATGGTTTCCAACTCTTGCATCTTTAACCTTCTTAATTTCATCATTAAAGATGACATCTCTTTAGGTGAGAACTTTCATCAACTAAAACAGACTGGTCATGCTCTCTTTAGTAATGAAGTCTTTTGAGTCTCCGTAGAATCAACGGTAGATGTAGCTTATCCACTTCCTAAGTTATCAGGTGACCAATTTCACTAACTTGAGCCAGGATAGATAATTATAATCATGTGATATCTCTAGAGACACTTCTTACTTCATGGTGAATTGAAAGGGCACTAATCTATAATATCATGGTACTACCCCCCTTAAGATGAGATAGGTCGGGGGACAGTTTGGACTAGCTCTCATATTCCATGTATAACTTTGTAGACTTTGGTGTCACCTGATTCTCATAAGCACCACTTAAGCTATGAGTACCAGCGATGACCTATATCTCTATTCATATTAGCACACTTCAATGGAACTTATTTCTTGCATCAAAAACCAAATTTACCAACCACTTGAGGTCCTTATCGATGATCCAAAATTAACCAATACTTCTCCCTGTAACTCCTTTGATAAGACTACCCCCCCCTTAGAAAAGGTAACTAGGGGCTTAAATGGGTAGTTTAGTCCATTTTTCAAGTGGGTTTCAGATCTTCTAATATTGAAGAGAAACTCATGTGCACTGATATGTACAAGTAGTCTGAAATTCCTCACAACACGAGAAACACCAGAGCAGCAAAATAGACATAACTTCTTTTCTGTTAATCCAATAAGGTCTTAGCTTATACCGTTAGAAACCTTATAAAAATCCCTACAACTTTCATATAGAAGGCTTCCTTAGTTTCTGTCTTTAAACCTAGGTAAAACAGCCCAACATGATATCCGTCCCGACAATGTCTCAGCGTCGGTGCAGCAACTTGCAGAAGTCATATCTCGAGTTACTTAGATCATATGGGGACAAGCCTTACATGATTGAAAAGCTTATGAAGTCCTCCGCAACTTCTGTATACCTCACTTTTCCAGATTCTGAGGTTAAGTTGGCTGAAAATAGGAACTAACTAGAACTGTCCAGATTTTGAACTGTGCAGCAACAGCAAATTATAGATGTCATAACTCAACTTCTATTAATCCGATAAAGTTGCAGTTTGCATTGTTGGAGAGCTTATCAAAAGACCTAAAACTTTATTATAGAACCTTTTCCCAAATTCCGGAGTTACATTTGTCCAAAACAGTAGGCAACTGAAACTGGTCCAGATTCCTGACAGCTCAACTGTACCATCTTGTGATTTTCGTAATTCCCAAACCACAACAGCTATCGGGGTGATTCTTCTGGTCAGAGAAGGATCTTGAAGTCTACTATCACCCAGAATTTTCACATGATTTTATGGTCCTCCGAGGTTAGGGATTTGAACTGAAGAAGATAAGTTGCTCCCAAAAGACAAGGACAAAGAAACAAGAGAAACTAAAACCCAACTATTTATTTCATTAATCCTTATACCTTAGACTTATAAACTAAATGAAATTGTGGAGAAACCCACAAGATCATTGCACTCATTACAAAAATCCAACTCAAACATAAGCACCAAGACAAACCAACGAAACATTAAAGGTTCACAAAGCACACATATATGACTAAACTCAACTTTTGCTACTAACGTTTATTACAAAGGGGGACTTCCTACTTCTTAAACACGGTGTGACTGCAGCGGCATCCAAGGTAGCATCTCTTGCGTGGAGTTAAGCGAGGTATGTCCTCCACCTCATTGATCTTAGGTAATCCACCACGACTTCTCCACTCATCAATCTCATCAAGGGCTTCCTCATAGCGTTGCCTTACTTCTGCCAATTCCAATTGACTATCTTCTAGCTTTTGATGCATGACTTGGATAGTCAAAGCCATCTCCTTTAGTTGCTCATTCTGCTCCAAGTAGGGGTCAGCCATCACACATTGCAAAGTGCCTGGTGGACAACGAGGAAAATACTTTTGTTTGCCATTCTTCCTCTCTTCGTAGTGCTTTGCATGATATGCTAGAAGAGCTTGATAGGCAGCATCAGATATGCTAGCATGCTTACTGAAGCGGTCACTGAGAGATGAATGAATGGATTCCACCACACGTGAACCAGTAAACTCATTCCACCTTGTGATGTGTGCTTCTGTGCTCCAGTGGCTCTCATACTTGGGATGAGTCCACTTAGTGCACTTATATTCCACCTTGGCTTGCTGTTCTGGATAATGGTCTTGTAGTATACGCACAAGCCAAGGGTGAAAGAAATCTTCACCACTAAAGGATGTGGTAAAGTACTCCTTCCGCCAACAAGTATGTCTTGATGGGACAGGGCGAGCTTCTTCATACTCTGGTTCCGTTAATCCATAGATTCCCCGAGTCAAGCATGGTCTTCCAAAGTTGCTGCGAGCAAACTTCTTGTTACGAACCATCTATGGAATTAGACCAAGAGGGAGTTAGGATGGAAGCAATAATTTTACAACAGAATTAGATGGTAGGAGCATAAGAATTTTAGAAAATAGCAAGGGTGAGATAGTAAGCATGAATGTAGTGAAGCAAAGATGACTAAAACAACCATTACTAACTAGGCTTGCGTCCTATAGTTAGCATTGCTCTGATACCCCTTTGTAGCATCCGGTTTTAAGAACAAAACCAGATACACACCATATGTGAGCCCAGGAAGTCAAATCTCACATATAGCCACAAATAAGGGTAATATCAATAGACAATGCTTATATATATAACGTACTTAGTATAAAAGATATAACCTTAGTCAGCAAACAGCGGAAAGACACTCCGTTCTTCAGGCGAAAAGCTCCAAATCCACACGGACAACTGACTGGTTGATCACAAGCCTAAACACTTCTCCAACTTGCAAGCTGGTACCCATCCGGGATTTTTATCCAAATAAAATGTAAAGGCAAGCGTAAGTACATCTCGTACTCAGCAAGAATAACATAGGGTTCATGAGGCTCAAAGGCTAGACACTGGTTGAACTGCATGTAGCTTTTAGTTATCACAATTTTAGCATACGAGTAGCATCAAGTTGTCAAGTCCCAAAGTAATCTCATGATCAAGTAAAGTGAATAAAGAGTAGCATAAACAACATATTAATAATAACATTAATGATTTGCCATTAGTGATCATTTATTCTGTATTGGTCCAAGGCCGCTCGTGACCGTGAGCACGGCTGATATATCAGTTTTACACTCTGCAGAGGTTGTACACTTTCACTGTGAGTCGTGATTTACCCTTTCGCCCGAGGCCCGTCGACCTCTTAGCCCACTACCAAGGAAGACCGGCAGGGTTCACTATGAAGCCTTTCAAAGGTTCGTCTAACAAGTTAGGGCCGCTAGGTTTCGTTCGTCAGTCTGTGTGACTCACCCGCAAGAATCCACGGTCTGCTATCCCCCACTTGCGCCACAAGGGTAACCACTAACAAGCTAGAAAAGGTCCTCATACTGATCTAAAGCCAAAGCCATGTACTGTATGTCCCGAATGGTCAGATACAGATAAGTCCTTATGGAGAGAAACTAGAGCACCATAAGATAGCCCAATGCTCCAGCCCTCTTTACAAAGTTGCTAAAAAGTCATCTTTTAATGTTAATTGCATATTCCTTTAATCAAATTACAAGATCATGGTTTAGTGGAGGACTAGCATAAGCTACCCAATGCATAACCATAGGTGACAAGGTATGAGATCAATACTAGGAAATCCTTATCAAGGAGACACATGCAATATGAATTAAGTGATTATAGTTATTAGGAAACAAGGATGATCCCATGCTATACTTGCCTTGAAACTCAGATCCTTCTTTTAGTTCTAAACCTTCCACAATCTGCTTCTTGATCACCACGTAAAAGCTCACCGACTAAACTCAGTCATCACATAATCATCAATCATCGAGAGGCAATCATACAAAGCAAAAAAAATCTATAATTAGAACAATACACTAATAGTAGCAAATAAAGATAAAAAGTTTATAAAACAACTCTACATCGCTCTACGATCACACAGACGTAAAGATCACGAAGATCGGAGCTATAACGAATAAGTTATGATTTAAATAAGATATCCTTTAATTAAATAATAGATTAAATCTAAACTCAGATTTTAAAAGTTGAAAACTTTTAATACAGTAGCATTAATCTATAGATTACGCGAAAACGAATCTAACGCAACTTGAATGGATCAAATCGGAGTTAAAACGAAGAATATATGAATTTTCTAAGATTTTCTTTAGAAAAACAATTAATTAATTGGGTCACGGAATTAAAAAAGTTTCAAACTGAGAAAATAGTGTTACTAACATGTAGATCTTTTGAATACAAAGCCGACGCAATTTGAACGAGTCAAAACGGAATTAAGATGAATATTTTATGAGTAAAACAAATCCAGTGGCAATTTGGTAATTTGCTGAAAACGTATTTTGAATCTGAGTACTGAGTTACGTCTTCAAAGTCGGAAAGCGTATTTTTGAAATTACGTTTTGGACTGCGGGTTAGATCTTTAAAAATCAGGGGGGCTCTTTTGCAAAAATCGCAGCCGAAGGGGTATCCTTCATCTGGGGCCGTTGGATCGCGAGTGAATGACCAAGATTAGATCGGGGGTGGGGGAGGGGAGACAGCCGGCCGGAGCTGGAGGTGCCGGCGGCGGCGCCATGGCCTGACTTGGTCGGGGTTGGCCAAGCGGGCATTCTAGGGCACTAGAGAAAGAGCTGATAGCATCGGGACGTAGTGAAGCTCGAGGAGAACTCACCTAGGGCGAAACCGATGTCCGAGAGAGATTGGGGCGCACTCGCGACGAAGCATGGTGGACGGCGAGCTCCTGCACAGTTCAGCGAAGGTTAGGCACCCGTTGGAAGCAAAGGAACGCGAACGAAACGACTCGGCGACTTCGCAAGAGCGAGGAGAAGGTCGGCAAGTCGCTCACGGCGGCAAACACGCGAAGGAGCGGCGGATTGGCTTCGACCCGGATCTCGTCGGCGGTTTTCGGTGAGAACAAGGCGACAGTCGGCTCTGGGATTTGGTAGGGGACTTGGCGAGGGTCGGGGTGAGTATTTAAAGGGGCAAACGTGCGGAGCAAGGAGTTCGGGAGGGAGATTACGCGTGGCCGGTGCGATCTCACGGCGGAGTCCGGCTCCGTTACGAGGTAGGAGGAAGATCTGACCGGTGGGCCCCACCTGTCGGTGACTCAGGGCGCGGGACCACTCTGTCAGTGGAAGAAGGGAGGGAGGAAAGGCGCTGGCGCTAGGCTGTTGCGCAGTGGGCCGGAAGCTGGGCCGCGCAGAGAAGAAAGAAGGAGGGGGGGGGGAAAGAGGCCGCGGGGGGAGAGAGAGAGAATGGGCCGAGCCCGAGACAGGGAGGGAGAAGAAAAACTTTTTTCTTTTTATTTTTCCAGCTTTTACTCAAATCCTTTCAAAAGGATTTTCAAACCCAATTTGAATTTAAAGAAGCTCCACTCAATAAAATATATGCAGCAGCATGGATGCACATACATGTGTCGAGGCTTTATAGTGAATTTTAATTCAATAAAAAAATTAATTTCTTACTATTTCCCAGTGCTCACAACAATTAATTAAATCAATTTGCCTATTTCGAAAAGTCGATTTTTTAGGGTGTTGAGCTTATAGGTGGGACACAAAGTATACATACTTACAAGACATTTATTGTATAGTCAAACCATGGATCCAAACAAACAAATCAATAAGCCAAATCAAGATGTGCATGTGTGGCGAATGAATGGTGTATGGTGATGATGGTGATAACAATGGTGAAAGTCTAATTCTACTTTTGCTCTTTTGAGGGGATACATACCTTCCTTGCTTTTTAAAATTTTATGAGGAGAATGAGATGCTCTTCTTTTTCTTTCCTCTCAGGTGGGTATCTTGTACCCCTAATTCTATTGTCGGACACTTGTCCATTTTTACATCTCGTCTCACTCTTTTTCTTTTCTTTCGAGGTTCCGGGCACTTGCCCCTTTTTATTTCCTCGTTTATTTTTTTTTCTTTTTTTTTCTTTTTTTTTCGGAGCACTCATCTCTTGAGATAATATAGCAAGTGGTAGTAGCAAGATAACTTGAGCATTTATTTCGCAAGGGAAAACAGAAATATTTTTTGGCTATTCTCTCCCGGATTAGGAGTAAAATATTTTTGGGTGGTTCTGGAGATGGACATGGATGGATATATGTGGATGGTACTTCCGGAGTAGAAGTAGCATATATGAGTGAACGTGCAAGTGAATCTTGATTTAACCACATGACAAGCTCCTAAGGTCTACACAGCTTGACCACACACAATGCTCATAAGCAGTAAATAATAAATGTGTGGCTCAAAGTCTAGCAAGCATGTATATATGGCTGCGGTAGGAATTTAAACTCTCGTCTTACAGGAACTCATCATGCAATATTTTAAAGATTTTTCAAAGATAAAATTCTCCAGAATTGTAGCATCTCTAGGAACAAATAAACAGCAGCTCAACCTTCCCATATCATATCCGTTAACAACTTAGATTTCAGATCAAGTTTTCATCCCACAAGTTTAGATCTAGAGCAAGCTTTAAATTATAACAGTTATGTCTAAACTTGAGAGAGAACTTCAAATTTGCAAATTAGGCAGAGCAACTATTCATCATATCCATGCTAGAGTTTTATTATTAAGATTCAGATTAGCATAGCCACTTTATTTATTTATTAAACACATTAAGCAAAAGATATATATATAAGCACAAAATCTTTATTTGGTTTTTCATAGTTTATGTATTTTAATATACTAATATAATATAAGTATAAAGATAGGTAGAAATACTTAGCGAGATAAATGGGGGTGCTCTCCCCCAAGCTAAATTTTGACGTAATTTCTCTTGATGTAGCTAGCAGGTGGCAGAGGTGTATTTGAAAGTCAGCAGCATTCTGACAGCGATTAGAATGTCTTCCGTCTGCTAGTCTTTTTAATTCTTAAATTCTGTGGAGCTCAAATAGACAACAAAGCTTGTGGAACTAATTAAGTGTTAGCATAAATATCTAGCCTTCATCACGCTGAGCTTCCTCAATAAATATTACTCCCTATTTTTATATTTTTATTTTATAAAGTAGAAAAGAAATATTTATTTTATTTTTATGCCACCACAGTGAAGGTACTTATGGGTTTTATGCCACTCGTATACTCACATGGGGCTTAGTATTTATTTAACATTTTTATTTTCTTTTCAAGATAGCATGATTAACTAATAATCAATTTAAGGAAAGTAAATAATTAAAGGGAAAAGGGAATGCAGAAAGGATAAATATGGATATCTACCGATCTTACCTTTCGGCGAGGGTTCAATGTTTTAAGTCTTCTTAACAAGACTTCCCACCGTGTGTTGACGGTCCTTAAGTATCAAATTTAATTATCAAATAAACAAAGAAAAGGATCCAAATGAAATCAACATCTAGACTTAGGGTTTTATCTGACAGAATTCCATGAGTTTTGGTGTTTGTCTATTTCTGCAGGGGGTTATCAGGAAATACGGAAGAAAGGCCCACACATCGGGATTACATAAAAATATTAACGTGCCGCGCAATTATCTTACATCTAGAAGATTCCAGAAGCCACGGGAAGGAAGCGGAGGCTGAACGGGGCCAGAGGCAGGGCGCCCGCCCTCCTGCCCTGGACGCCCGCCCTGACTTGGAGCCCAATCAAGACTCTTTCTCTCGGGAGATCTCCACCGACCTAAAGGATCAAGAATAACCGTTCAATCTATGTCGGTTTGATCCGACGGCCCAGGTTCACTTGAGGGGACTATATAACCAGACCCCCTGGCCCCTAGAGGAGGCAACCCCTTCATCATTATTCATTATTCATAGACAGAGCAAAAGCTAGGGTTTAGAGATGAGAGCTCTCCTCTCTTCTCTAAACAAGAGTAGATCTAGATAGTAGCAAGATGGAGAGCGAGGGAGGATTGGAGGAGGGGCCGGCCTGTCGGTTCTTCCTCCGATTGTACTTCGTCATGATCGAGCTCTAATCAAGTTTTCTCATGGGATGACTTTGGTAATCTACTTCAAATTCATTATGCAATTACTAATCATGTATGTTCTGGTTCACAACTCTTTTGAGTACTTTAATCTATAGGACGCTATAGGTGAGAGTTGTAGTATAGGTGTAAGCGAGGTGCTTAGATCTAGATTACTTGTGGATATCCTTGTCTAGCTGGATCGTGTGGTAGGCCGCGTAGGTGACAGTTACGTTGGTCCTCTGTAGTCCACCTCTCGTTAGCAGGACGGGTAGGGTTTATCGGCCTAAGGATAGGCATCCTTTGTGGTGTACTCATATCACGTGGTTCGTCCTAGACATAGACATACCCCTTTGAAGTAGAGAAACCATAGTTATCCTCTCTATTCTGCTACTATCGCCCATATACTAGAATTGCTCTATTCTCTATTCCCATATTATCAACTATTGTTATCTTAACTTTAATATTGTTCTTATTCAATTCTACCGTCTTTCCTATTCACACCTATCTATCTATCTTAGTTAAGCTAGAGCGTAGATCAGTTCTCCCGTTTCCCTGTGGATACGATAAAACCTTTAACCGGGTAAAAGCTTCAACGGTATCCGTGCGCTTGCAGATTATCTGTGTGCGTATAAATACCATAGTACACTCTAGTGCCATGCTGGGGATGACAACCTAGTATTCAAGTGGTGTTAGCAAGTGTCAACACCGTGTTCATTCTTCAGGTGCGTCATTTAATTCAGGTGCGGACCTTGACGTCTGCACCTCTTCGTTTGCCCAGCAGTTCGAAGTGCGGCGTTGGCAGTATCCTGCTCAGTGTGTTTGTGCTCGTAGATCCAGGTCCTTCACTTGGTAGAGTCTGAGAGTTATAAAACTCCTCCGTGTTTTGCTCGAAGTGTACCTGCTCATAGAGACAAGGCAGAGATCAAGTGCATGGGTCCTGTTGGTGGAAAACACCAACAAAACCTAAAGTGTATTTGTTGTTCTCTAACCCTAAGCATAGTGAGCAAGACAAAGTTGATGGATGAAAAGTTCATGAGTGTAGCACTTATAACATTTGTCAGATCAGATCGCTCAACCCTTTGGAAAGATAATCTATCTATGTATATGTCTTTTTCTTTACATCTCTCAATGATTGAATGTGTAACATTTTAGCTCATATGATTAGGAGTGTGGGATCATGGAGGTAGTACTAAGAACAAGGATTAAAGGACTAAACATGTTGAATCAGTTGGGTTGGTTAATCTAGAGTTGTAAATCATACATGTTTGTCTCTTTTATTTATATGAACGCTAGAACCAAAGAGAAGCTTATAAAAGTGATAGTCAAGTACCTTAAGGTGTTACCTTACTTGAAGAGTGATGGTGTAGTATCACCTTCTGGAAGCTTTCCTTTCTTAGTGGTTGTGCATCGTGTTTGTGGCACCCTCCATGGATCATCTCTCTATGATGAATGAGCTATGTCCTTCTTGTGCAAATTGTTAAACTTCATGTGTCACTCTCTTCGTCTCTGATGTGAGTTTATCTCAGGACTTCCCAAATCGATATTGAAAGTTTTTCTTGTACTTGCTTGTCATTCATCTGATCTTCTAGTCCCAATCCTGGAAAGGTTAGTGACAAGAATACCCGAAGGAATATTTTTACAATTATCCTTATATGCTCAATACACAAGGTAATGTTGCAAATAATTAAAAACTCATGTTACAATCTGATCAGTGCTTATTTTATGACACCAAGCTTGTCCTTGGGAAACCATCAATTTATGTCGGCGAAGTGGTTTCCCTTCCAACGATGACCTAAATCAAGATCAACTCAACGAGATATGCAATATTTATTATAGACATATGCATCGACAACCGTCCTTTTAAAGTTTTTATAAATAGAAAGGAATAGGGGGTTGGAGATCTCAAATGTGGTGATGTTGGAGAGACCAATAGATTGGGAAGATGTTGCATATGAGCATGGAGTAAACAAAGTGGCTATGAAATAAATTTCATGCTCATTAATGTTATCTTCGTCTCCAATCTGAATGTTCAGAGTTTCTCTTGGATTGATCTCACTTATGTCCTCTTCTATAGTTGGATGAATCCCAATTTCAAAGGGAGTCAAGAACTCACCATTTGAAATTGAGCCAAAGTCAGAATCCATTAAGGCTTCTTCCTTATCCATCCATTCTACAAATTCTAGCCATTTGGAACTTGTGATCAGAAAAGGGGAGGTGTTAGAATTTTCTATATGGCTTAGCTCTCCTTCACTTGATATGTCATCCTCGACTTCTTCATAACAGGAACCAGGACATTCTCTAAGAGAAACATTATTGCAATGATTTGAATTATCCCTGCTTGAAGGTCTCTTATGGAGCCAGAAGTCTAAACCATCAGCATCTGAAAGATTTAAGGTCGGAATTCCTTCCTCCCTTGGAGAATTTTGGGGTATTGATGGTTTAGGATCGATAGCTAAAGTTTGGAATTGAAGTGGTGGTGATCTGGCTATCAAAACTTCTTCTTCTTGTCTAGGAACTGGTTCTGTCTCTTTCTCAGTGATATAAAAGCTAGGAGACTTTCCACTTAATAAATCAAACAAATTCCAAGCTTCACTAGTAGGTAGGTGATAGAAGGATCCTCTAGAGGCTGTATTCAAGGTTTGCTTGTTTTCCCCACTAAGGCCCTCAAAAAAGTGAATTAGAAGAACTTCTTCTAGAATAGAAAGCTTTGGGTCAGTGAGAGTAAGGTTAATAAAGCGGTCCCATGATTTCCTAAGAGATTCTTCTTCCAGTTGTCTAAAAGAAATAATCTCACGCCAAAGTTCTGCCACTTTGGAGATTGGAAAATATCTAGAAAGAAAACTACTATATAACTCCTTCCAATCTCCATGAACACTCCCTATTTTGAGTTTGTACCAATGTCTAGCTTTTCCCGTTAAAGAGAACGGAAAGAGCTTCCATTTAAGGGTCTCATCGGACATTCCTTCTATGCGAAGGAGGTCACAGACTCGATAAAACTCTCTTAGGTGTGTGTATGGGTTTTTCTCACCTTCTCCTGAGAAAGGTTGTTTTTGAACAAATTCTATGTATTCGCGGTCTATCTCAAAACTAGATGCTATGATAGGCTTTGAAGATTTTGGTGGCTCGAGATGTGTGCCCGTAGGTCTATGAAATTCATAGATAGACATGTTTGAATTCATGATAGACCAGAGATCAAGGATTAGATAAGAAGAAAGATTAGCAGAGATGAGGCAAAGGATAAAAGGAAAATATATATATTTTTTATTTTTTTAGAAAATGATTAAGCTAGTTCATAGCCAACTCAGCAACGTTTCCCCGGCAACGGCGCCAACAATGCTTGTTGACACTTGCTAACACCACTTGAATACTAGGTTGTCATCCCCAGCATGGCACTAGAGTGTACTATGGTATTTATACGCACACAGATAATCCGCAAGCGTACGGATACCGTTATAGCTTTTACCTGGTTAAAGGTTTTATCGTATCCACAGGGAAACGGGAGAACTGATCTACGCTCTAACTTAACCAAGATAGATAGATAGGTGTAAATAGGAAAGATGGTAGAATCGAGTAAGAACAATATTAAAGGTAAGATAACAGTAAGTGATAATATGGGAATAGAGAGTAGAGCAATCTAGTATATGGGCGATGGTAGCAGAATAGAGAGGATAACTATGGTTTCTCTACTTCAAAGGGGTATGTCTATGTCTGGGACGAACCACATGATAAGAGTACACCACAGAGGATGCTTATCCTTAGGCCGATAAACTCTACCCGTTTTGCTAACGAGAGGTGGACTACAGAGGACCAACGTAACTGTCACCTACGCGGCCTACCACACGATCCGGCTAGACAGGGGATATCCACAAGTAATCTAGGTCTAAGCACCACGCTTACACCTATACTACAACTCTAACCTATAGTGTCCTATAGATTAAAGTACTCAAAAGAGTTGTGAACCAGAACATACATAATTAGTAACTGCATAATGAATTAGAAGTAGATTACCAGAGTCATCCCATGAGCAAGCTTGATTAGAGCTTGATCATGATGAAGTACAACCGGAGGAAGAACCGACAGGCCGGCCCTTCCTCCAATCCTCCCTCGCTCTCCATCTTGCTACTATCTAGATCTACTCTAGTTAAGAGAAGAGAGGAGAGCTCTCATCTCCAAACCCTAGCTTTTGCTCTGTCTATGAATAATGAATAATGATCAAGGGGTGCCTCCTCCAGGGGCCAGGGGGTCTGGTATTATAGTCCCCTCAAGTGAACCTGGGCCATTGGATCAAACCGACATTGATTGGACGGTTATCCTTGATCCTTTAGTTCGGTGGAGATCTCCCCCGAAACAGAGTCCTGATTGGGCTCCAACAGAGGGCGGGCGCCCAGGAAAGGACGGCGGGCGCCCTGCCTCTGGCCCCGTTTCGCCTCCGCTTCGGACTCGTAGCTTCTGGAGTCTTCTAGATGTAAGATAATTGCGCGGCACGTTAATATCTTTATGTAATCCCGACGTGTGGGCCTTTCTTCCGTATTTTCGGATAACCCCCTGTAGAAATAGACAAACACCAAAACTCATGGAATTCTGTCAGATAAAACCCTAAGTCTAGATGTTGATTTCATTTGGATCCTTTTCTTTGTTTATTTGATAATTAAATTTGAGACTTAAGGACCGTCAACAGTGCCCCTGAATCCCGCTCCTATGTGCCGTCCTGGACTGGTTTATCTGTTGCACGCTTGTACGTCGTGGTAACAGCAACATCGGAGTGGTTGAGGTGCTGTCATTCGTCACCCGACCCTTTCCCCAGGAAGGAAACTCGCCTACTCGAGAGTCAGGTGCCGTGTAACGCCTCGCTGGCCAGAGCGCTGACCTTGGGCGTCTCGAGGGGGGTCTCGATTGGACGTTCCGACCCACTCCCCGCGCCCTGCCACGTTTTGGTTTGTTTGGTGGGGAAGGCTGCAAAGAGAACGACAGGACGGGTGCTTGTTCCCTATCACGCTTCCCGTGACTGACGGGTTAGGTGAGAATGCGGCAGGCGCATTAAATGCCCTGGTTCCCGTGCCCGCGTCAGGCGGCGGGCGGCGTCCTTGCGCTCGAGGCCTTCTGATTCGTACGAGCCTATTTCCGTATTCGACGGTAGACGGCGCTCGAGCCCTGGTCGATTCGCAGGACGCTCTTTCCGTGTTCGAGGCTACGGTCATCGTGGACCGTGCATACAACTAGGGAGGGCGTCGACTCGGAGGCCTCGACTTTCGTATGGATGCTCGCTATGTACATCAGTTCGGGTACCCCTTACTGATATCCTCGACACATAGTGGTCTTCAATCTAGACAGGGACATTTTTGGCTATCCCATCCACGAAGCGGAAGGACTGGTCCGCCAACTACAGCTGCACATTGGTAGGGTCCATAGGCATATATAGTACCATATAGAACTTTATATGTTACCTTTGCCATTATGTTGACGCCCGATCCGGTGTCACAGATAGTGTTGTAGAAGTAACATCTGTTGATGCAGCATAGAATGGCTGAGACACCTGGATCGTCCTTCTTGATCAGATGTGGGGACTTGAGCAGGTGGTCATACTCCATGCGGATTGCAGTGACCATCTATGTTGTCTTAGTCTTTTGGGCCCTCTGTATGCCCTTGTTCTTGGTCTTGGCCTTGTTCTGCATGTTACTCTTGTTCCTACCGCTGATAGTTTCTTTCTGAGCAGGGAATGATAATGTCCTATATGTGAAAGAAAAGGCTTCCCTATTGCCCTTAATGTTGAAAGTAATCTTGGCATTGCTGGCGTAGAAGATAGCTCCGATAGTGTTCAAGAATGGTCATCCCAGAATGATAGGCGACCTCTCATCGGTACCAGCGTTCACCACTGTGAAGTCTACAGGTACGTACAAGTTGCCTACTCGCACGCAGATCTCCTCCATAATTCCCATGGGGTAGCAAAGTGACTGATCTGCATGCTACAAACACATGGTTGTTTGTGATAAAGGATAATTGAAAAGTTTTTCATATATCACCTTAGGCACGATGTTGATGCTCGCACTGTAGTCATAGATTGCCTCGTCAAAGTTTGCACTTTCAACGGAGATTAAAATAACCGGTCTCCTTGGATCACCCTTCTTGTTTGGTAGAGACGAGTCTAACCATGTTCCTTTTAGAGGGTCACTCCAGTAGCTTCCTGCATTAAAGATGTCTACAAGATTTGCAGTTTCTAATTCTCTTGGTTGTCCAAAAATCTTACCTTGATCATTGGTGGCATCAAATGGAGCAAGCTATTGTAACTGAGATTCTAGCATCTTATTAAAGCTAAGCTGATCCCTAATATCATTAGAAAAGCTTTCCATTCTAATGTTAATTGATTCTAAGGTTTTGTCATTAAATGCTAGCTTCTCTCTTAAAGGTGGTTAAGCACTAACTCTTTTAAAGGTGGTTGATTAGTATTATTGTAAGAATTATTACCTTGATAATTACCTGAGTAGTTACCTGAGCAGTTAGACCGCTGCTGCTGGCTCCAGCCTTAATTTGGCTAAGGACGATAGTAGTAGTAGTTGTTGTTGTTGATATAGTTCACGTCCTCCCTCAGCTCTGGGCAATTGGAACTTGTATGCCCAGTTTCTCCACTCTTCACAAGTCACGCCAAAATCATGAATGTGCATGACTTCCTTCTTTTCAATGGTTCTCTCATCAAGTCTTTTCATCAGTGTTGATGCAAAACTGATCTGCAAACACAAAGGGCTAATACCCGATTCAAACGTTAAGGCGTGCCAGCCGATTTGACCTTGCTATCGGCAAAGGTGATAACTCGAATACTTTAGTCCTGACAACAGCGATGCGCCCAGATGTCACGGCTAAGAGGTACTCACGCGGAACTCGAGAACACGCCGAGCTTAAGTCGACGAATTCCTAAGAACTCGTAATAAAAGGAAAAAAGTATGACGAAGTCGTCGAAAAGTAGATGCTGGAATATGAGTAAAAACGTGTGTTTGATTGATTTCTTGATTCTCTGATTACAAGGTCCTAGGGTTTATATTTATACCCTGCTCAAAGAGCTACGACCAGACACGATTAGAATTCGAATTCCAAATTACACGGAATCCGTATACAAAACGATGCAAATAACTAAGGAAATAATAAAACTATCCTTCGTGACAAACCGAAACTCCTCCACATGACAACTGGCAGCTTCCGGACTCCTCCTTCGCGTCATCGGCAATCCCCTTACCATAGTCATCGGCAGACCTTTTTACCCAGTCATCGGCACCATATTACTGCCTGTGGACTTAGTCACATTCAACCCCTCCCTCATCGGCAACCATCCTCATCAACAACCCGCATCGTACTGCCACCCTATCCTGCCATCCTGGACACGTGCCCAAAAATGGTGTCAACACATGCCCCCCAGTTTCGGAGTATAAAACTATTAATGCTCCGAAATTCTCTGCAGTAATGATGCCTTCTCCGCAATTAATGCTCCTAATCTGGTAACCGACAACCTCAATCTGGACAACTCTGATCCTAATCCTCCGCAGATTCCTCGAAATCCCCAACTTCCTAAACGGGCATCTTTCTTGGTCGTACATCGGCAACAATACCGTTACAAAGATCTGCCGATGCTCTGACCAGGATATTCGCAAAAACGGTTACCTCCCCTCTATCCGCCCATCGGCAAGATGACCGTTATAGAATATCGCCGATGGACCGACCAGGAGATCGCGCACAGTAAAATATCTCTAGATAATGACCGCTTCCTGTCAAATCACCTGCACAATCCCTGGATTATCGTGCGAACAGTTACCATATCCACCTGAGTACCCTCGGGCTTCTCGGATGCGGCAAAGAGATAAGTCGGATTTGCCCTTGCCCATCTTGTCCTATAAATAGTTCCTTCTTGGGTACTCCTCCCCCATTACACCATTCTACTATCCGACTTTGCTTTTCCAGCGGCGGCGCCATTTACAACCCTCAAGATCTCCGACAAGCACTCCTCTTCATCAACTCCGGTGCCCTCCAACGTCCTCTTCACGACAAGATGGCCATTGGCTTCATCGTCCCTGAGGTCAGACTTCCATCTCATCTCTTGTACCTTTTTCTCGCATTCCTGTTCATCTGCGATTCATCTTACCGAATATCTTCCTTTTTCTTTGCATTTTTATTCCCCAAAACACTAGGAGTTGTCCAACAAAATTGTCATCCCTACCGATCAACCACACCTTCAGTGCCTCGGCCCTCTAGGGGATCCAGATCCAACCGACCTTATCAATGCAGAAACCAACAGGATTCCCTTTAGAGCCGAAAACTTTTCTTTAGATCTGTGGAAAGACACCTTTCGCTCTTGGCCCAGCCCTACTGTAGGGTGGAAAGATTGGTTCTTGAGGGTCAGCAATTCTTATGAAGTCCAGTGGGGTGAGAGGAAACTAGCTCAATGCATTAGGCTATCCATTGCCGATATGCACAGGAACGAGTCGCTGCTGATAGCTGCATCCTACTTTTGGTCAGACACTCTCAATGCTTTCGTTTTTGGCCACGGCCCTGCCTCTCCTACCCTTGCCGATGTAGCCATGCTTACTGGGCTAGATATATCTTCTGCCGATAGCACCCAGTGCCAAAGTGGAGACTCGCGCTATCGGCGGTTGGTCAGGGTACATCCAGAAGTACCGCGGGAGAGGGCCTGTCACCATAAAGGAGCAAACCACCTTTCTGAATATGTGGCTGGACAAGTTTGTATTCTGTGGTCGATCGGCAGGACCAACTTCCGTCTATCTATCGGCAGCAGAAAGACTGGCTAGCGGTGGCCAATTTCCTCTCGGCCGATATTTGCTCAGCGCTGTTTACCACCTTCTTCATCAGGTAGCCCAGAAACTCCTGCTTGGCCAATCCATCGGCAACTTGGGAGGCCCCTGGTGGTTTATTAATATGTGGCTCAATCTGCACCTGCATAAGCGCCTTGATTTCACCTTGTTCTCACAGCACTTCCCAAGAGATATAGCCGAAAATCATGTGTTGGGTGAAGTGGAATCGGCAACGCGTGCCCCCTTGAACTTTGGCGAAGCCGTTATAGTCCTACCCGGTTCAGGGAACAATCCGGATCAGATCGGCCGATTCTTTGAGACTCTGTATGAGGGTTTGGCCAGAGATGAACGACCATGGCTGGCTTATGACGACCCAGATAGCATGCTCCCTCTGACCTTCAATCCATTTGATGAAGCTCTCGACAGGGACAATGAGGTGATGATGGCAATTGTGACTCCCAGAGCCATACCAGTGAATTTCTTCGGTAGCACAAAAACCTCTCCCGAAACCTATGAATTTTATAATCCATCGGCATTAGCTCACCAGCTAGCTTTCGGCCAATTGCCGATTGCACTTCCTTATGCCGATGTAATAAAGCCCAGAGAACCCATCGCCAACCTTCTCGAGTGGACTCGAGTAGCCCAGCTACCACCAAATGCCGATACAGATGTAGATCTGTCAGAATGGGTTCCAGCTGCCTTTATCACTCAGGCATACAAGCTATGGTGGGCAGAATGGAAAGAGAATCTATTCTGCAGATCGGCCCTCTCATACCGCGGCATGATCGACCCCGAATACGAAGTCCCTGATGACACTGTAAGTATTTTAAACCGATGTCTCATTTTCCAATACTATTCCCATCGGTAACTTACCCCTATATTCCTTTTGCAGATTGACAACACCCCCCATCGGTTAGCAGGAGTGGCAAGCCGATCGACTTGTTCCCATCAGGCCCGATCTCCTCAATCGGCCATAATGCTCCCACTCTGGCTTCCATCGTGCACCGGGGTGCGCGCCTCAAGAAAGTTACCACCAGGAAGACTCAGACATTGCCAACGGTAGCTGCTTCCACTCTGGCGCAAGCTTTCAGGGCAATTTGTCAAACCCTTTTCATTTATGCTAACTATCTTTGTATCGGCTATCTATGCTCATAAACTCCTTTTTGTTGTTGCAGCAAACTGGTGCATCGGCAAAAGCCAAACGCCAAGGTACCGATGCCCCCCAGTCTAGCCAGCCAAAGAGGAAGGGCACCCAAGGTGCTAAGGCTGGAACAAAGCGCCAGAAAGTGGCAACTCCTCCTCCTCCTCCGGTGTCTCCAATCCCGGTGGAATCTTCCCCTTCTTCTCCAGAAGTCCAGACACAGCAAGCACCATCTCCCCAACCAATACAGGAAGCACCACAGATGGAAGAACCCCAGCAGGAAGAACCTCAAACGGAAGGTACATCAGCTGACGTAGGTGAACAAACAACTGGCCCAGCAGGTCCAGTTATATCATCGGCGGTTTCCCCGATTCAGACAACTGTTGTTCCTCCTCCGGGTAACATATCTCAACAATACTTCCGCCGATAAACTTGTTCTCATTTAGTCTCATAACCCTTCCTGTCTTCTTTCAGGCGATATCGTTCCATCGGCAACATTTGCCGATCAACCTGTAGCTCCATCGGCATCTTTGAGTCAAAGGCAAGAAATCGCCTTGAAGCAAGTATGTCATCCAATTTTCCACCAGTATCGTCTGCCGAAGTTTTGACCATAAAAATGACTTATTTCATCTTCATTTTCAGGAACAAGATTCTCCCGACAGCTTATTCTCCTTCGCCATTGATATCTTCGAAGAAGAAGGCGAGGAAGCAAGCTCCTCTCGGGCAGTTGGAACTGTATCGGCAGAAACCAGAGCTAAGCTGGAAGAGCTATCGGCCATACTTCATCAAGACACAACTCAACTGGTCAACGATTCTGACCCAGCCAAGGCCCTGTTCAAGACCCTTAGAGGCCAAATTCCTGCCGATGCTGAAGAAACCCTCTTCCATGCTGCACACCTAGAAAGCCGCCGGCTACAGTACCAGAGAGCCACTCGACGCTTTGCCGATAGAGCCGCTCAAATCCAGCTTTCTGAGGAGATGATGAAAGAAAAACTCTTAGCCGATGAGAAACATAAGAACATCGGCACCTTAAAGTCCTCAGGTGATGCACTGAAGCAGAAAGTATCTGATCTATCGGCAAAAAGAGAAGCTCTACTGGCCGAACTCAAGCAAGTAGAGGATGCTCTGTCCCAAGCCCAGCAAGAAGAGAGTCAATTGCCGGAGACCATCAAGCACCTTGAACAAGAACGAAACGTCCACGGCTGCAAAGCGCTGCAGCTGAAGAGGAAGCTGAAGCCGATAGAAGGTTCTGCCGATGATGATATCAAAGAGATAGAGACAGCCAATCATATTCGGCTGCGCGCCATATCAGCAATCCAAGCGCTGCTGAACATCTGAAGCTTTCATCGGCAACACACCTTTGTTTTTCTGTTTTTAGCTTTTAGTCTAGCCGACAAGACTGTTATCGGCATCTTTTGAAACATTAAGTCTGCCCCCAAACATTTAAATCCAGCCGATAGGAGTGTTATCGGCACTTAAACTTTTATGCATCGACCCATATGCTGGGGTAGTACTTCTTTAAATATTTGCCATTTAATGCTCTGGGAAATTCAACTCCTTCGAGAGTTTCTAGAATATAGGCATTACCAGGAGCCGAGTGTCTTATCCGATAAGGACCTTCCCAATTAGGAGACCACTTCCCAAACTTCGAACTTTTAGTCCCGACTGGCAAAATCAACTTCCATACCAAATCCCCATCGGCAAACTCCTTAGCCTTTACTTTCTTATCATACCATCTAGCAACTCTCTTCTTATTTTCTTCTATACTCATTAAAGCCTTTAACCGATGCCCTGCTAAATCATCTAACTCATCGGTCATCAAAGTGGCATAATCATCGGCAGCCAATTGATCTTGAAAAGATAATCGCCTAGATCCAGCCTTAATCTCCCAAGGCAACACTGCATCATGTCCATACACCAATTGATAGGGTGACACCTTGGTTGATCCATGACAAGCCATCCGATAAGACCATAGTGCTTCATTTAACAGTGTATGCCACCGCCTAGGATTTTCTTCAATCTTTCGTTTAATAAGCTTGATAATTCCTTTGTTAGACGCTTCGGCCTGCCCATTGGCTTGAGCATAGTAAGGAGAAGAATTCAACACTTTAATTCCCATACCGATTCGAATTCATCGAACTCCCCCGACGTGAACATGGTGCCCTGATCGGTAGTAATCGTTTGGGGAATCCGAAATCGGTAAATAATATGCTCCTTCACAAAATCAATCATATTGGCCGATGTGACTTTCTTCAAAGGAATAGCTTCGACCCACTTAGTGAAATAGTCAGTGGCAACTAGAATGAACTTATGCCCTTTGCTAGATGGTGGATAAATCTGGCCGATCAGATCGATGGCCCATCCCCGTAACGGCCAAGGTTTTATTATAGGATTCATAGCCGATGCGGGTGCTCTCTGGATATTACCGAACTTTTGACAACCTTGACATCCCTTGAAATATTTAAAACAATCTTCAAGTATGGTTGGCCAAAAATATCCATTCCTTCGAATCATCCACTTCATCTTAAAAGCCGACTGATGCGCTCCACACACTCCTTCAAGGATTTCCCCCATCAAACTTCTGGCTTCATCATCACCCAAGCATCGGAGAAGAATTCCGTTGATAGTTCGATAATACAATTCATTTTCAAGGAGCACATACTTGGTCGCTTGAAATCGAACCCGTCTTTCAACTTTTTCGGATGGATCTTTTAGATAATCAATAATTTCCTTCCTCCAATCACCGGCACTGACTGCCGATGTCGCATTAATCATTGGCTGATATCCCGAGGCATGCTGGGCTAACCGATTAGCGTCTTCATTATGCAATCGGGGAACATGCTCCAATCGGAAGTCCTTGAATTCCTTTAACAGTTGCATACTTCTCTCAAAATAGGTTATGAGAACTTCACTTCGGCATTCATAGTTTCCGGCCAATTGATTTATAACCAACATAGAATCCCCGAATATTTCAACGGCATCAGCACGAACTTCTCTTAACAACTCCAATCCCTTGATTAGAGCCTGATATTCAGCCTGATTATTTGTTGATGTAGCAACAATCGGCAAGGAGAACTCATACTTCCTCCCCTTAGGAGAAACTAATACAATGCCGATTCCTGCCCCCCGGTCACAGGTAGATCCATCAAAGAAGAGCGTCCAGGGTGCAATTTCTAAGGTTTCCACTAGACCGCAATGCTGAGTCACAAAATCGGCCATAATCTGCCCTTTGACTGCCTTAGCCGATTCGTAACGCAAATCGAACTCTGACAGCGCTAAAATCCATTTACCGATCCTACCACTCATAATCGGCATAGATAGCATGTATCGGACCACGTCATCTTTGCAAACAACAGCACATTCAGCCGACAACAGGTAATGTCTCAGCTTGATACATGAAAAATATAAGCATAAGCACAGTTTCTCAATGGCCGAATACCTGGTTTCAGCATCAATCAACCTCCTACTCAAATAATAAATTACTCTCTCTTTCCCCTCAAATTCTTGAACTAAAGCTGAACCGATAACCGATCCATCGGTAGATAAATACAATTTGAAGGGCTTCCCTTGTTGAGGTGGAACTAAAACTGGAGGATTTACTAGATACCTTTTGATTTCATCCAGAGCCAACTGCTGTTCTTCTCCCCAAACAAACTCTTGATCGGCTTTCAATTTAAGAAGAGGACTGAAAGCACGAATCCTCCCAGATAAATTCGATATAAATCTTCTGATAAAATTCACCTTGCCGATCAAGGATTGGAGCTCGGTTTTATTGGTAGGGGCCACTATTTTATTGATGGCATCAATAGATCTTCGACTAATTTCAATACCCCTCTGATGTACCATGAAACCAAGAAACTGCCCTGCCGATACGCCAAATGCACACTTGTTGGGGTTCATCTTCAATCCATGCTTCCTTGTGCACTCCAACACTTTTCGTAAATCGGCAAGATGCTTTGAGAAATCTCCAGACTTAAGCACCACATCATCAATATAAATTTCTACGAGCTTGCCGATGAACTCATGAAATATAAAATTCATAGCCCTTTGATAAGTAGCACCAGCATTCTTTAACCCAAAAGTCATGACTATCCATTCAAATAGTCCAACATGACCAGGACATCTGAATGCGGTTTTTGAAATATCCTCCTCTGCCATGAATATTTGATTGTAACCCGCATTACCATCCATGAAGCTGATGACCCGATGGCCAGCCGCAGCATCAACCAGTAGATCGGCGACAGGCATTGGGTATCCATCCATCGGCGTAGCTTTATTGAGATTCCTGAAATCAATGCACACCCGAAGCTTCCCGTTCTTCTTGTAAACCGGAACAACATTGGAAATCCATTCGGCATACCGACACTGCCGAATAAACTTAGCTTCAATAAGTTTAGTGATTTCGGCCTTAATATCAGGTAGAATGTTAGGATTACATCGGCGGGCTGGTTGCTGATGTGGCCGAAATCCGGACTTGATGGGTAACCGATGTTCGACAATTGATCGGTCTAAACCAGGCATCTCTGTATAATCCCAAGCAAAGCAATCTTTATATTCCTTTAACAAACTAATCAATTGTCGTTTACACTCAGGATCTAATTTAGCACTAATAAATGTAGGTCTAGGCTTATCACCACTACCTATATCTATTTCTACCAAATCATCGGCCGATGTGAATCCATGGCCCAATTTTCCATCATCGGCGAATCTATCCATTAAAAACCGTCGTCAGAACCGACTGCTTGGATCGGTGGAATCTCATAATCGGCAACTTTGAGAAAATCTTTCTCCCAAGCTTCTCCTGAAATGCACCTGGTCCTTTCGTAAGTATCCGCTTCCGCCGATGCGATAACATAAGAAGAATCTCCTGGGACGATCTCAATCTTGTCTCCTACCCACTGAACCCAGCACTGATGCATTGTAGATGGGACACAACAATTGGCATGAATCCAATCTCTCCCCAATAATAAATTGTAGGCACCTTTTCCGCTGATCACGAAAAAAGTTGTCGGCAAGGTTTTGCTGCCGATGGTCAACTCTGCACATATCGCCCCCTTGACTGGAGACACGTTTCCTTCAAAGTCTTTGAGCATCATATCGGTCCTGGTCAAATCTTGATCCCCTTTCCCAAGCTTCCGATATACTGCATACGACATAATATTAATAGCAGCTCCACCATCAACTAGGATCTTGGTCATTGGCTGCCCATATACCCTTCCTTTGAGGAACAAAGCTTTAAGATGCTGCCTCTCGTCATCGGCAGGTTTCTCAAAGATAGTCGTCATCGGATCCAGAGCCAACTGAGCTATCTGATCAGAAAATTCCAACTCATCGTCACTGGCTGGTGCAAGAAACTCCATCGGCAACATGAAGACCATGTTGACGCCTGCCGATGGACCTTCCCTCTTAGTGTCTGACGGCTGCCGACTTCCAGAGTTCTCTCCCTTGTTTAGCTCCTCTTGCCTTTCTCGTTGCAATCTCCTTTTCTGTGTCTTGGTTAATCCCTGAGGGCACCATGGAGGAAGTGGCCTTTGCCTTGCCGTCGGGCGTCGGTTCTCCCTTGACTCCATGCGATGCGTGTTAGCATCCCTGCAAAATATGAATTCATCGGGAACCCGCGCATCAGCCATTCCTTCAAGCTCCTCTTGGTTCCTGGGAAAATACTGGACACGGTCACTAAGTCTGTTGTACCCACTGAATCTGCCCCCCAGCCGGTCATGAACTGACACCCTTCCTCTGATCGGCCCATTAGTTCGCCGTTCATCATCATAATAACGCCGATCGTTCCTATCGTACCGATCATAACCGTTGCATTCAGGGCAGTCTCTGACAGTAGGAAGCTTGATATTTTCCTCCCAACAGTGGATGAAGAATGGGCAATTCCAATGATCCCTGTGCCGATTCCACTCCTGTCGGCGTCTTTCTTCTTCCCGTTGATAATCTTCCTGCTGGCGTCGATACCGATCTTCCCATTGATAATCTTCCTGCTGGCGTCGATACCGATCTTCCCGTTGTTGCCATTTTTCTCGAGGCCTCCTATGAGTTATGACGATACCAGACCGAGGAAGCCTTCCTGAGCTAGTTCCTTCCTGGACCAAGCCCTTACTTCTTGCATCGGCGGTAGTAACTTGATGCTGAGGATCTACCGATGCACTCTTCTCAGCTGTTTCCGACGTTAAGACCTTAGCCTTCCCCTTAGCGTCCAACATGTTTGTCGGGAAAGGATGTTGGTCTATCTTCATCGGCTTCTGGGCTTTAGAACTGTCAAACTTGATTCTCCCTGACTCTATAGCCGATTGCAGCTGCTGTCTGAATACTTTGCACTCGTTGGTGTCATGTGAAGTTGCATTATGCCACTTGCAATATCTCATCCTCTTCAACTCTTCTGCCGACGGGATCACGTGGTTAGGTGACAGTTTGATTTGACCTTCCTGAAGTAGAAAGTCAAATATCCTATCGGCCTTGGCGGTGTCAAAGGCAAACTTCTCTGGTTCCTTCTGCCCAAAAGGACAAGACATCGGCTTCTTGTTTTTCACCCACTCTGCCAAACCGATTACTGGTTCCTCATTGGAATCTGAGCTTGTTGCTTCGTCAACAAATGACACTTTCTTATTCCATGCCCTCTTAGGCTCGAAAGGCTTGATGTCTTGATCAGATATCCTCTGCACCAAATGACTTAAACTTTCGAACTCCTGAGAGGCATACTTATCCCTGATATGTGGCAACAAACCCTGGAAAGCCAAATCGGCTAGCTGCCGATCATCCAGAACCAGGCTATAGCATTTATTCTTGACCTCTCGTATCCTCTGCACAAATCCCTCAACCGAGTCATCATTACGTTGCCTCAACTTGACCAAGTCAGTGATCTTCTTCTCATGAACCCCCGAGAAGAAGTATCTGTGGAATTGCTTCTCTAGATCGGCCCAAGTAATTACTGAGTTGGGAGGTAATGATATGAACCAAGTAAAGGCCGATCCAGACAATGATGATGAAAATAGACGAACCCTCAATTCGTCCCTGTTACCAGCCTCTCCACATTGAATAATGAACCTGTTGACATGCTCCATGGTTGACGTGTCGTCCTGTCCGGAAAACTTTGTAAAATCCGGTACCTTGTACCGATGTGGAAGCGGGATCAAATCATACGCTGGAGGATACGGTGTCCGATAAGAATAAGTGTTGACTTTGGGTTTTATCCCAAATTGTTCCCTCATTACTTCAGCAATCTTATCGGCCCAATACGCATCGGCATCTTGCCGATGAGGCGGCTGAGGATCTGGCACTTGGTGGCGAACCTCCACGTGTCTGTTTGGGACGTGACCTGCATGGAACATCGTATTGGTCACCTGTCCTCCAATCTGCGGACTACCAAACTGCTGTCCACCGATTGGCTGTCCTCCGAGTTGCTGCCCAAAATTTATTGGCTGGTTGGGAATCCCCTGACCTTGGAACCCGGGATAGACCTGCCCTTGCTGGAACCCTGTAGTCTGATAACCCTGCTGGGGCGATTGTGGAAAGGCTTGCTGTCCAAGCCATCCATTATTAGCGTTCATCGGCATAGGTACTGCCGATGATTGGTAATTGGGTACCGTCGTTGAATTGACATACCCCGACTGGGCCATAGGCCTCTGTTGCATCAGCATTGACTCTGCCGATGCGTTGGGCATCTGGAACATTGAATCTTGAGGATTTCCAGTGTGAGGCCTTGCAGTAGTAGTTGTGGTATACCGAGGACTCTGGTTCACCGGCACATTGGAAGGTGCCGATGTCATAGGAGTTTTGCCCCTCATGTCAGTTATCTGTGATGTTCCCGGCGTCAACTCTGGAGGCATACCATAACCCCACCAGTTGGGAGGAAGAGTTAACCCTGACATTGCCGATGCCAACATATCTATTGTCAGTTTATGCTGCCCAACTGAAATTTGTGGGTTGGTTGCCATCGGCATAGATAGTGCACCAGTAGTCCCCAATGTACTTGGAGGGACGGCAGACTGTGCACTTGCATTCGTCAAGGCAGCCGATGGAGCCGTGACCTCTGGTGTCGTTGGCTGATGATGGGAGGGCCCCACATAATCTGGCGGGATTTGTCCTTCCTTGAAAGTTCTTGCCACGGCGTTGAAAACCGTATTAGACAGTACACCAGCTTGGTTAATCAACGCTCGATTGATGGCATTGTCAACCATATCTTGAAGCTTGCCAGGATTGGCGTCGAAGGTGACCTGCCGTGGTGCCGGCAGTGCATCTTTCTGGACCACTTCGCCGCTCCTGTTTATGCTGAAAGACCTCAGGCATTGCTGCTTGAACTCTTCCATGGCTTGGGCAATAGCTTGCTTTTGCTCAACCTTGAGGTTGGCCTCCGTCACGGGGATGACGTTCTCTTGATCGAGGTCAGAGATCGACATGTTGATCTTGATCTTGAATCTGTCCCACTGGGCGTGCCAAAAGATGTGTTGATGCAAAACTGATCTGCAAACACAAAGGGCTAATACCCGATTCAAACGTTAAGGCGTGCCAGCCGATTTGACCTTGCTATCGGCAAAGGTGATAACTCGAATACTTTAGTCCTGACAACAGCGATGCGCCCAGATGTCACGGCTAAGAGGTACTCACGCGGAACTCGAGAACACGCCGAGCTTAAGTCGACGAATTCCTAAGAACTCGTAATAAAAGGAAAAAAGTATGACGAAGTCGTCGAAAAGTAGATGCTGGAATATGAGTAAAAACGTGTGTTTGATTGATTTCTTGATTCTCTGATTACAAGGTCCTAGGGTTTATATTTATACCCTGCTCAAAGAGCTACGACCAGACACGATTAGAATTCGAATTCCAAATTACACGGAATCCGTATACAAAACGATGCAAATAACTAAGGAAATAATAAAACTATCCTTCGTGACAAACCGAAACTCCTCCACATGACAACTGGCAGCTTCCGGACTCCTCCTTCGCGTCATCGGCAATCCCCTTACCATAGTCATCGGTAGACCTTTTTACCCAGTCATCGGCACCATATTACTGCCTGTGGACTTAGTCACATTCAACCTCTCCCTCATCGGCAACCATCCTCATCAACAACCCGCATCGTACTGCCACCCTATCCTGCCATCCTGGACACGTGCCCAAAAATGGTGTCAACAATCAGCAAGTCCATCTTAGTAGCTAGCATGTCTACCTCCTTGAGTTTGTGCATTCCTTGACCTCTCTTGCGGGTTTGACTTCTTTCTTCACTCCAACCTTGATTGGAGGCCATCTTTTCCATAAGAGCAGTGGCTTGAGAGATAGTAAATGTTAAGAATGCACCTCCAGTAGCAGCATCCATAGTTTCTCGAGTGCTGTTGCTGAGCCCATGATAGAATGTCTACATGAGCAGCCAATTCTCCATCCCATGATGAGAACACTCGAGTATGTAGTCTTGAAAGCACTCCCAAGCTTCTTGGACTGTCTCATCATGTTGCTGCTAAAAGATTGATATCTTCCCATGCAGAGCATTGGTCTTGTCTGTGGGAAAGAATTTTGCTAGGAAGTTGGTGGAACATAATGCCTATGTGGTATTCTTCTCCTTGTTGGCGTAGAACCACTACTTCGCTTTCCCCAAGAGAGAGATTGGAAAAAAGGCGAAGTAATATAGCATCTGTGGAGACATCCTAGGTAGTGAAAGTGCTACAGATCTCCAGGAAGTGTTGGAGATGAGCACTAGCATCTTCATGGGACTTCTTGGAGAACTAGCTTGCTTGCACCATGTTGATTAGTTCTGGCTTGAGCTCGAATGACACATTAATGCCCACAGCTGGCCCAGTACGGATGTTAGTCACAGTGGGAGCTGAGAACTCATGAAGTGACTTGTCAGCCATAACACCAATCTCTAGTGTAAAAGTTTGAGTAGGTTGATCTTCTGACTCAGGAGGATTAGGAAGCTGAGATGTTGATGATGTTGATTGGTTCCTTCTCAACTTAGCCTTTGTCTTCCTGATCAAAGTCTATGGATTATCAATGAAGTTATCTAGGAGATCAAACATGTTCATACATTACCCTGCATATGATAAAAATAGACAAAAAGACAAGGGTAAAGCTGCATTCATGAGTGAGATGGGTGGATGGTGCTCAATCCATGAATTGATGTAGTGATGCTCATTATCCTTTGATGCTTTCACCTTCCTCGGCAATGACGCCAAAATGCTTGTTGACAATTCTTAACGCAACTACTAAAAATAGACTCTTAAACCTATCCGTAGTAACGATGACAAAATTACTTAACATCACTTAAGCTAGGTTGTCATCCCTAACAAGATGTAGAAGTGCTGGTATTAAATCTCTATGGTTTTCTAGGAACAGATAAATAAAGGATCCGCAAGCGCACAGATAATAGCGATGTAGCATTTTAACCAGGAGTATTCTAGGTATAGTTTTTTATATTTTTACCACTAGGAAGGGACTTGCAATGGATAATGACCAATGAGCACTGCATGTTAGTCATGGAGACCTTAACCATGTCTTTATCTAACTCTAATGCAGGGTAAGTGTTAGATAAGATAAATATATAAATATGAATAATAAGTGACAAATGATAAATAAGAATTCATAGCCACAAGATAATCATGATAATCATCTTAGTTAGATTACACTAAGTCTATAGCACTAGCATGGTATTAGGACAATCTACAAGAATAAATCCTAAGTATTCTAACTATACTGTCAAAGCAAACTTTGATTAGTGTAAGTACACCTAGCGTCATATCTATGCATAGTGATATTAGCAAGAAAGATCATGAACATAGCAATCACTTCCCTGTAATAATCGTGCTCTACATCCTTATAATCGGGAGAATGAATACAACGGACTCAACTGGACTATCACTCCCACGATCTACCTCAAGCTTCGAACTAGGGTAATCACAGATAAATACGGTCTAGGCACCACGCCTACACAATATTTACCACTTAGCCATCGATCTAATGAGTAAGCGTTATACGATTCTATGCATAAACATAATTCTAATCTAACTACACAAAGAATATAATCAAAGTAGACTAATAATAATATAATTGAGAACATAAGCAAATAGAATAAAGTCAATTATGATATAATCAAATAGATCAAAGTCATATTCATAGTACCAAGAACTAATATAAATATAACAAAGAGAATAGGAGTTTACCAATAAGGCCAGTCTCAATGCATAGTTTCATGACACAGTTACCAAGACTATAAACTAGGTAACCGAGAAACATGAGTTTAATGGGGATGAAACTCCACTCTCATCTGATGAAACTCCTTCATTTAATGACCCTACTAAGTCAGCAATTTTGCTTATGTGGCACCATATTTAATGTGCATGACACTCCCACGAAACATGCATTGAGACTGGCCTAACTAAAGATAGATTCGGATTCCAAGATTGACTTGCCTCCTTCACTTGCCTCCTTCTAGATATATTCCTATGTTGCTATGCTAAAGAACTATAGAGATCTAATTGAGATGGTGGCTAAGAACCCATAGAGATAGATCCATTTGAGGGACCCCTCTCTGTCTAATTCTTCTCTTGATCTTCTCAGAGAATTCTTATTATCTCCGCTCTAGGGGGGTCAGGGTCTTTATTTTTAGCCCCCTAGGAAGCAACATAGCCCTTGGATTAAACCGACTTAAACGTGCACTTAAGATTAACCCTAAATGTCGGTGGAGGCAAGATCTACAAGGTGGAGCGTGATTGGCTCTACCCTCCAGGTGGCCTCCCCTAACAAGGTGGGGCTCCTACCCCTATGCAATGGCAGGTGGGCCCCACCATTTAGGTGGTGTCTTCTCGAGTCTTATGGAGTATTCCTGAGTTGTCGTTTCATGTATCCTCTCTATGTAAATCTGACATGTGGACCTCCTTTTGTTCTTATTCTGATAACCTCTGTAGAAATAGACAATCACCAAAACTTGTGGAATTTTGTTAGTGATAACCCCTGTAGCTAGATAGTATTCTGATTTTAGTCCTTTCTCATGCTATGCTTACAGTCAATAATGACGTCCTATACAAAGAAGCACACACTAAACATGTCCCAAATCTCCTGGTCACTAATGCCTACATGACTGTTTTTGAGTTTTGTAGGACTTACCTTAACTTTGCTGACAAGGCATTTTGGGGCACGCTCCACCCTATCCGCCTCTTCCACTACAGGAATCTCCTTGTTACCGGTCCAGTGGTCTCCATAATGGTGCCACATATAGATATTCCGGTCTTATGGATGCCCCTTGATCTCCTCTACCTTGGCATTGGGGTCCAAGGAAGGGTCCTCAGCGTGAGACCACTTGCCCCTATGGTTGAAGGAGCCATCGGTCCTTTTCCTCAATTAGGGATCTCTAGTGTAGCCGCTGGCCTCATAGTTGGAGCCGGTAGGGACTCGTCACCCGATGCCCCTGCTCACTCGGTCGGCGAATGATCTCCTGGCAGAAGCTCAGAAGTCTGCTGGCTCACCTCCATTATGCTGGCAGATGCGCTAGGTTCTTCTAGAGCTGGTTGTTGAGCAACCTACTCTCTAGGTCTAGGCGCTTCCTTACCACCTGCTTGGTCTAGATTTACATCAGACGTGGTCCTACCACTTTATTAAGCATTAAAATTAATTCGTATATTAATGACTTTAGGAGAAGTTCTAGTTTTCAAATGACTTACAAGTCAGATGCTTGGTGTGATGTCAAGAAGACCCTATGCCTAGCACATGCTAAAGCCACATTAGCTCACAACTACTTGGGAGGTTTGTGGTCGTCAACCCTAGTTGAGGTCACGGTGGCGGTCGGCGGCATCGGTGGCGGTACTCTCGACAATGCTGCATCTGCGGGGCACCTCCGCTACCGGTGGACTAGGTCAGTGGTGCTGTTGTCTTTGTTTTCTTCATCGTCATCTACTAGCCGCAACACCTGATAATGCTTCGCTACTAGGTCCCCTGCTCAGGATCCAACAATGTTAGATGGGCCTTCCACCTGATCTGGGGCTTCAGCCCTTTTCCTCGACGTGTTGGCTATGACTGGTCTCTTTCCCACAGCTCGGACATCTACGGTGGGCGTTCTCTGCTTGCTGTCCTTGTCGCTGCTGGTGCACATATAGCACTGTGCTACAATCTACATTGGTGGGTCCACACCTCTTAGCTACTCCATGCTAGGTGTTAAGGAGACAAAAATCACCGCTCTGTCCAGATCACCGACCTGCCGAGCACACATCACGTGTTAGCTAGTTTTTGCAATTAGTATTGAATAATAAGGTCAAGTTGTATACAGTTACCTTCGGCGGTGGTCAGTATAGCTTGTACGCGTGCATGAGGTCACTACTTGGAGCATAGCTTATGTCAGAAAGATTGAAGAGCTCGTTGATCCAAAGATGGACCTCTAGCCTCTCGAGTCTCTCCATCTTCATCTAGGTTATATCAGCATTCCCTTGGTACTCGTACTAGGAATGGACGCTCCTCTGGCATGACTATATTCTTTGGCTGATGAAGCTCCCGACTGCTGCTAGTCCATCAAGATGAGGCCACTAGATCAGGTTCATCAGCTCCTCGATCTGCCCATTGTACTCTAGTCTATCAGTCCAGCTATCTCTCTTCTCCGGCTGATACCTGACATCACTAAGGTGGCACTATTCGGCTCTTTATAGATGTAGAACCATTTCTTATACCACTCCAACAAGGAAGTGTTCTAGGAGCAGCTAAGATAATGGGTCTTCATTCCATCTCTAAGGTTGAGGTATACTCCACCTGCAATCTTGGATCTCCCGTGGGCCCCCTTCTTCCTTAGATGGAAAAGGTAACATAAAAGGTCAAAGTATGGTTCTATCCCTGCGAAAGCCTCATAGAGATGAATGAAGGTGGCAATAAGAACGATCAAGTTAGGATGCAGGTTGTAGATCCAAAACTCATAATACAACAGCAAACCTGAAGAAATGGATGAACCGAGGCCCTAAAACCCCTTTTAAAGAAATCTTCGAACACAACAATCTCACCGGGTCTCAGGTCGGGGAAGCTTTCTCCTATGGGCACCCTCTAGGTTCCGAGTTCTTGATTCTATATCATTCCCATTTTGACGAGCTTGTTAATGGATTGTGTGGAGGATTTGGATTTCTACCACTCCTTGGCCATCATCTCTGATCTCTTCTTTGGGTTGCCTCTGGCCGTTTAGGTTGGTGCGTTGGTTGTTTAAATCTCGCACGTATGGCTAATGACCTGAGATAGAAGATGATGTGTTGGGCGAGGAATGGCAACTCCCTTTATGAAGATTGACCACTGCCCTCTGTGTGCTTATTTATTATGCAGGTGCTACCTCTCCCACTCCCTAAAAATCTAGAGGAACATGCACCATTAATGCCAATAAAGCTGTTTCAGTTCCCAATATTTTTTCGATAAATCTGCAGGTGGTTCCCCCCTTCAATGGCTTGGTGGGCCCAGTTTATTTTGGTTCTTGTGCAGGACAGCCCACTGTGTGTTTGTAGGCTTGCCTTTTTATGCTACTAGCAGGTTGTGCAGTCTAACACGTTTAAACAAGAAGGACTACTATTTGAAGTTGCAATAAAGTGACGTCATTGATATACTGACAAAATAATGAATTATTTTGCTCCAAGGCATAGGAGGAGTTTCTGTGCTCGTGGACTGCTCCAACCACTGAGCATGTCTACATTCCCAACCACGCACGGGGACTCGTCGACCAGTTCCAACGCGATGCTCGGGGATTATGGTGACCATCGAGTATGTTTACATTTCCAACCATGCACGAGGCCACGTTGACCAGTCCCTACGTTGTGCTTGGGGACTGTGCTAATCATTGAGCATGTTTACATTCCCAACCATGCTTGGGGACTCATCAACTAGTCCCTATGTTGTGCTCGAGGACTATTCTAAACACCAAGCACGATTACTATCCTAACCATGCTTGGGGACTCATAAACTAGTCCCGACGCTATGCTCGAGGCTTGCTCCGATCACTTTTTGATCATAACTTGGGGACTGCTCTTCTCACATACATATGAATTAGACTCATATACAACTAAGGAGCAATTTTAGGCCTTGCTATAAGGCTCGTATTTCGCCTTCCAGCAAGCTCCGGAACTACATCGGTACGATGCATCTAGTGATGCATCTCTTTATCGGAATTTGTATGCAGACATTTTCTTTTTTAGACCCTGGCACCATGTGTCTATGTCACCTACTACCAGGATCAAGGACTAAGTGAGCACACTTCAGCTTATGATGAATATGCTATTTTTTTTAAACCATATACTTTTTAGAAAAGTAATATAGGCACACTTCATGAGGAAAGAAATCTTTTTTCTCAAGAGCACCATGCATTATTCGGACAACCTGCTTCTTCGGTGTCAGCGGCGGTCGATTGTCGTCCACACTGGTTGAAGAAGCTCAAGATGGCATGTTACGTCATAATACACAGTGCTTGCAGACTAGCTGTGGGGGTATAAATCCATATACCCTTATGGCTAGGTATGGGCTAAAAGGATTGGCCCATTACAAGATGATTCCTGGCTTGATCAATCTGCTTCGAGTTCCATGCGAGAAAGGTAGACATGAAGATCAAGCAAGATCCTAGTTAGTTAGAATAGGAATTGATATCTGTTGATATTTGGTAACGAAATCAGAATTAATCCGCCAGCGCACGGATATCGGTGAGCACTTCACCCGGGATGTTATGCAGAGTATCGTATTTATATTTTTACCACTAGGAGAAAGCGTTCATCTGACTAGCCCGGTCTATTACTACTAACTTTTAGGCTACAAACTATGTGATTCGATGTGAGTTATGTATAGAGAAGACTACAACCGCACTGTCGTTCTAACCTTGGTAAGGATGATCTATTGTTCTATTGGGGAGGCTCACGGAATCTAGACACCATAGAGGATGTTCGACCCGTACCTATAAACCCTATCGATCCTACTAACGGGATATGGGCTACAAAGGTAACTCGGAAATGTCACATTCCTCGCTACTACCATGGTCCAGCTAGTCAGGGGATATCTATGAGTATCCTGGCCCAAACACCACATTTACGCTAGAGATGATTACTCTAAACTCTACGCGAAGAGATCAAAGTAAACGCATAAACCAAAGAACAATAAAACAAAGAACTTACTAGAATTTAGAAGTCGAAATACTGAAGAATCCTAGGAGCAAGCCTTGGGTTAGAAGACTTGATCCTGCACGTACAACCTCGGAGTAGACACCGACAGGACGGGCTTCCTCTGATCTACACCTCCACTCTATCTCTCTCAATCTAGTAGAACTAGTCTACTCTCACATTAGATGCTACGCCCTATGAGGTGGGAACCCTAAGGAACCTCTCTCTCTGAATCCTCTCTAGAAAATATGCTAATGAATAATTGGATTCTATCTCTCCAGGGGCCAGGGGCCTTGCTTATATAGCCTTTTCAAATGAATCTGGGCCGTCGGATCAAACCGACATTGATCGAACGGTTCTCCTTGATCCTCAAAGGCATGGAGCATAATCCGCGTGATTCACCCTGATTGGCCACCAGAGGTGGGCGAGCGCCTAAGGGGGGAGGGCAGGCGCCCTGCCCCCGGGCCCGGTCGACCTCCCGTTCATTCTCGTGGCTTCTAGACTCTTCTAGATGTTGAATAATTGTAGTCCACGTTAATATCTCTATGTAAACCCTACGTGTGGGCCTTCCACATTTCTTGATAACCCCCTGCAGAAATAGATAAACAACAAAACTCGTGGAATTCTGTCAGATCAAACCCTAATTCTAGGTGTTGTTTGTATATTGGTCCTTTTCCATGTTTATTTGATAATTAAAATTGATACTTAAGAACCGTCAACAAATACCCCCATACTTAGGCTTTTACTCGTCCTCGAGAAAAGGATGGTTAAAAAAATATCTAGGGTTAAATCATTGTAAGCATTCTCTTCATATCTACAGAGTGTTGTAAAAATCCACTGTGTACCGTAGTCAGAGAAATATATGGTCAAGAGTAGAGGTCCTTTCTTCTTAATCCTGTCACTTGGAGTTTTTGTATACTTTTGAAAAGAAATTTAGCATACCTTTTGATGAGACCATACCAAGGCAATCAACATTCAAGCATCCACTCCAGGTGAAAGCTAAATTTAATTCCAAATCATTTAGGTTTCCACATACAAGGCTACTACTTGGTTTATATGATTATAGATTCAAGCACCTTGCTATCATGGAACAAGAAGATTGCGATGTTATCACAACATTACAAATGGATGGCCTAGAACAACTCTTTGGATCAGAAGAGTTAGAGTCGAGGACGACTCCTTTTGAAGAGGGGGAGGATGATATGACCATGCCAGCAAGCAAGATGTCACAAGCTCCAAGTCAAGCTACAACCACTCATGTTTTACCTACACCGACACCAGCCCAAGTCATCGATGGACTGGTTACACGTAGTCGTGCAAAGAAGCAACAACAAGAGGTCCACGCGCTACTTTGTGAGATTTATTTTAAGATTAATGAGAATTATATACTACCTAAGTGTTCTTCCTTGATTGTACTCAGGTATATAGAAGAAGAGAAGGATGAATCAGACCGTGAAGAACGAACCAGTGCAAGTTCCAAAAGACACTACAAAAGGGACCAGATAGTCAAAAATGGACCAGTGGTAGTCAAGAACGGACCAATGCAAAGAAATCTTCATAACTTTTTAATCACAAAACCTATGAATGTCCATGAGGACTTGTTGGAAAGCTTGTCGAGTCTATTTTCTATTGAATCTAGTGGCGACTAGTTTGGATACTCCATATTGTCTGCAAACCAGAATTAGTACAGACTACTTAGAAGGTCAATAGTCTGTCATGATAGAATGTTGGTACAACTTGCCGTACAAAATTGTACCAATCAACAATGTTTCGTGGTGCATGGCATATATTGCTGGAAAGCTCTGGAGTCTAGTTTCACATCCAAGAAACGGTTCGTCATTTGGACTTCCCAATAAAAAGTTATGGTCAGTTTATTGGAAAGTGCTCTGGAGGCCAACAGTCACGCGAAGCCAGTTCGGGAATCAATTCCGAGGGGACCTTTCACATTGCCTTCCCTCAGAAACTCTATTTTGTATTCATACCTATCTAGGAGGTTGTTCCTAGTATAAATATCCCCTACCACTAAGCTATGAGCAACCTTTGATCATTTTGATAAACTACATGATATTGCAGCCGCGCTGCTGAGTGCCTTACTCAACCTTTGTTCTTCCTTGTTCTTCATGGACTTGTGAAGTGAATCCTCTGGGTTCCCCTACTTCGTGCTCTACGGCTTCCGTTCGGCTGCGCCGTATTGTGTGAATTAGTTCCGGATTGTGGTTCTGCGATCGTTTGGAGATCGAGTCGAAGTCTTCGTGGTTTCGGTGCCTCTCTCCCCGTCGCTTGGTCGCATCCAACCTTTGTCAGGTATAAAGCTAGTTACCCGCTGTTCGCAGCAAGTTATCCTTGTTCTTTTGATATACTGTCGTGAAGATCGGGCCACCTTCATACCGATTTCATATCGGTAGCCTATCAACTGGTATCAAAGCTTTCGTTGTCACGATAGGTCTCACAATCATCCACATATCTACATTTAGTTTATCTATAGTTTGTAACTGTTTTGTTCATCACCTATAGTCCACTGAAAATGCCACAAAAAAATCCTATAGACCTTTGTCGGTGCTGTTATCTTGTGTTTTTGTGTTCATCAAGTTGCTAGTCACCATCTTTACATATTTTGTATCGTGTTTCATTTGTATCCGCACCCCTGTTAGTATAAAAAAAGAGTTAAAAAATCAGAGAAAAAAAGTTCAGAGAGAAAAAAAATAGAGATAGAAAGTTCGAAAAGAAAAGTAAAAGAAGAGGACAGGGGTTGTATTGCGGTTTGCTCACTGAAAAATTCAGTTTACATATTCAGATTCTTGGTGATTTATAAACCAGCAACATTATATCTTCTGAGCACATCAAATCACTTGATTTTCAGTACCGTAGCCTCCCTTGTTTAGCCACCTATAGCTCCACCTAAAACTGACACCAGGACATTCGACTCGTAATCCTTGCGACCTCGGAATCACTTCTGTTGAGCTGCTACACTAGCACAATTCACTGTCCTTGAGAACAGAAAATAGCATTGGTAAGTAAGAGATGAGATTGTGTGATTCCACAAATTTACCCATTCCACTATATCTTGCATAAGTGCTAACATGCCAGGATCCAATTCGAGCGTTCGTGATGGTCGATATGGAGAAAAAGAAACATCAGTTTCACGGGCTGAGTTACGTCAACTACGAAACTCACTAGTGGAGGCCATGGAGAAGATGTTTGATGAACGTCTTCCTGTGGTGCGCGGTCGGGCTAAACAATATAGCTCAGCCAACTCTCGTCATGGTCTCTTTGGCCACAGTGGACAACATGGAGGAGGTGCTCATGGGCATAGCATTCGCCCCCGTGTGCTCATTTATGATGAAGATTACTATGTGTCCCCTAAAAGAAAAATTCAGCAAGAGTGCCACCAACAAAAATTCAGTGAGAGAAATCAAAAAGAAAAGATGAGACATTCCACCATACGTGAGAAGGAGTGGCACCAACCAAAATTCAGTGAGAGAGTTCAAAATAAAAAGATGAGAGATTCCACAATATTTAAGAAGAGCCACAAAATTCTATGCGAGAGTAATCCACAAAAATTGAGGGGAAAAAGAGAGGAATCATGTGAGGAATTATTTACTTCTAACATCATAATACCTTCTATTCCTGCTCCTTTTGCGATGCAGGTTCATGAAGAAAATGATGTTGTGAATTATGATCAGCCCCCAATCTTTGATGAGGAAGAACAAGTGATTGTCAATGACAACATACACATGCATATGTGGCTTCACAAGACGTTGAAGTAATTGTGTATCAAAACCTATGTGAGAATGAGAGCCACATTGCCAAAATGAGAGACAGTGAAAACAAAAGTGAGTTGAGTGATTCCACCCACTATAAGGTTGAGAGTGTCAACAATGAGAGTGTGAGGGATATACCACAGAAAAATAGATATTTAGAATACAGGCCAAGTGAGGATATCTTTGAAACTAACACTCTCATCTCTACTTCTAGTTTTGTCTTTCCAAATGTGCAGGTTGGTGATGAGAATAGGGAAGAGATGGATGCTCAAGACAACACTATACTTATTGAGAGAAATGAGAAGGTAGCCATTCAACTAAACCCATTGTGTGTCGCCCAAAACCTGAACCATGACATAGATGACGGTAAGATTTCAGAGGTGCAATCCTTGGTACTTGCACGACCAAAAAGTCTAAAAGTTATTGAAAATAAATCAGATTTGAATTTGCAAAATAAAATAGCACGTAATTATGATAATACACATGGTTCAATTGGGATTAACCATACATGAAATATTTGCACTGATTTGATTATTTCACATGTTTACCCGTGTGCTGAAATTTTGCAAGTTGATAACCAAAGTTCAATCATACTTGATCTTTTCTATGGTTTGATATGGTTCACATACATGATGATTTGCATTCATATGTGTGATACGATGCATTATATTTCAATGCTCATACATCTTAGAGATGGCTGCACATTTCTCAACCCTTTAGTTAATTCATCAAAACCATCTAAGATCAACAATGAAGGTAAGAATTCAGAGATTCAAACCTTGGTACATGTAGAATCATTGGATTTAAAATACATAAAAAATAAATCAAATTTGATTGTTCAACACATACTGAGTACTTGTGATATCACTGTTTTAGCAATAAAACATAACCAAAACATTTGTGCTGATTTGACTGGAACTCATGTTGATATAAGTGCTGAATTTCTTTTTGATAGGAGTCTTTGTGCTTTGAATGATCCTTGCAACACTTCATATAACAACAAAAAACACCTCATCCAGTCGGTTACTTGTGCTGATTTGTGTACAAGGATATCTCATCTTGAATATTTGTGTTATACTATGCTTAACATGTCTATCAATATTGAACAAATGCTTGAGAAAATTTCTAACATAACATGTTTGAGTTCATTGAATACTACTCATAGCTTCCAGTTTACATTTGTCTTGATTGGAAAACATGTTGTAGATACCTTCCAGGTTCATGCAATTTGTGTAACATATAACAAGCTTGCTGATTTAGACTCAAAAATGTTGAGAGACAAACAAAGTGAGAAATCTTTTAAGATGCAACAAATGCTTTGTGCTTATGGTTTAGATCAATTCATGTTGTCGGCATGTTCGTACCATCCACTTAAAGTTAGAAATCTTGTTCAAAGCGAAGCCTATACATCGAAAAGTTGTTCATCCACACCTCGGAGCATTGAGTTTGAAAATTATACTTCTAAACCCTTGAATAAATTTTGCTGCCACAATAATTTTTGGAATAACATTAGTTCTGAACATCTATTTGATGAAAAGTTTGATCTTCTAAAGATAAAACATGATAACATGAAGCAAATGATTGGATTGGAAGAATTTTTTGTGCTTCCATCCTCTAAACTGTTTGCAGGTTCACCAAAGTTGAGAGAATGTTTCTTACATGGAAAAGGAAATAATGCAAAAATTATTCATAATGGAACAAATAAACGAAACAAAAGGAATGATTATTGGAATTATCAAGTACATTCACCCTCTATTTTGTCTGAGCTATTTTCATGCAAACAAAAGTCGTGGACGACTTTTCTTGAAGGGAGGGAGGATGATGAGACCATACCAAGGCAATCAATATTCAAGCATCCACTCAAGGTGAAAGCTAAATTTAATTCCAAATCATTTAGGTTTCCACATACAAGGCTACTACTTGGTTTATATGATTATAGATTCAAACACCTTGCTATCATGGAACAAGAAGATTGCGATGTTATCACAACATTACAAATGGATGGCCTAGCACAACTCTTTGGATCAGAAGAGTTAGAGTCGAGGACGACTCCTTTTGAAGAGGGGGAGGATGATATGACCATGCCAGCAAGGAAGATGTCACAAGCTCTAAGTCAAGCTACAACCACTCAAGTTTTACCTACACCGACACCAGCCCAAGTCATCGATGGACCGGTTACACGTAGTCGTGCAAAGAAGCTACAACAAGAGGTCCACGCGCTACTTTGTGAGATTCATTTTAACATTAATGAGAATTATATACTACCTAAGTGTTCTACCTTGATTGTGCCCAGGTATATAGAAGAAGAGTAGGATGAATCAGACCGTGAAGAACTGTTGATGCAAAACTGATCTGCAAACACAAAGGGCTAATACCCGATTCAAATGTTAAGGCGTGCCAGCCGATTTGACCTTATTATCGGCAAAGGTGATAACTCGAATACTTTAGTCCTGACAACAGCGATGCGCCCGGATGTCACGGCTAAGGGGTATTCACGCGGAACTTAAGGATACGCCGAGCTTGAGTCGACGAATTCCTAAGAACTCGTAACAAAAAGAAAACGTATGACGAAGTCGTCGAAAAATAAATGCTAGAATATGAGTAAAAACGTGTGTTTGATTGATTGATAGATGTCCTGATTACAAGGTCTTAGGGCTTATATTTATACCCTGCTCAAAGAGCTACGACCAGACACGGTTAGAATTCGAATTCCAATTTACACGGAACCCGTATACAAAACGATACGAATAACATAAGGAAATAATCAAACCATCCTTCGTGACAAACCGAAACTCCTCCACATGACAACTGGCAGCTTCCGGACTCCCCCTTCGCGTCATCGGCAATCCCCTTGCCATAGTCATCGGCAGACTCCTTTTACTTGGACATCGGCACCATATTACTGTCTGAGGACTTAGTCACGTTCAACCTTTCCCTCATCGGCAACCATCCTTACCAGCAATCCGCATCGTACTGCCACCCTGTCCTGCCATCCTGGACACGTGCCCAAAAATGGTGTCAACACATGCCCCCCAGTTTCGGAGTATAAAACTATTAATGCTCCAAAATTCTCTGCAGTAATGATGTCTTCTCCGCAATTAATGCTCCTAATCTGGTAACCGACAACCTCAATCTGGGCAACTCTGATCCTAATCCTCCGCAGATCCCTCGAAATCCACAACTTCCCAAACGGGCATTTCTCTTAGTCGTACATCGGCAACACACCTTTGTTTCTCCGTTTTTAGCTTCTTAGTCTAGCCGATAAGACTGTTATCGGCATCTTTTGAAACATTAAGTCTGCCCCCGAACATTTAAATCCAGCCGATAGGAGTGTTATCGGCACTTAAACTTTTATGCGTCGATCCATATGCTGGGGTAGTACTTCTTTAAATATTTGCCATTTAACGCCCTGGGAAATTCAACTCCTTCGAGAGTTTCCAGAATATAGGCATTACCAGGAGCTGAGTGCTTTATCCGATAAGGACCTTCCCAATTAGGAGACCACTTCCCAAACTTCGAACTTTTAGTCCCGACTGGTAAAATCAACTTCCATACCAAATCCCCATCAGCAAACTCCTTAGCCTTTACTTTCTTGTCATACCATCTAGCAACTCTCTTCTTATTTTCTTCTATACTCATTAAAGCCTTCAACCGATGCCCTGCTAAATCATCTAACTCATCGGTCATTAAAGTGGCATAATCATCGGCAGCCAATTGATCTTGAAAAGATAACCGCCTAGATCCAGCCTTAATCTCCCAAGGCAAAACTGCATCATGCCCATACACCAATTGATAAGGTGACACCTTGGTTGATCCATGACAAGCCATCCGATAAGACCACAGTGCTTCATTCAACAATGTATGCCACCGCCTAGGATTTTCTTCAATCTTTCGTTTAATAAGCTTGATAATTCCCTTGTTAGACGCTTCGGCCTGCCCATTGGCTTGAGCATAGTAAGGAGAAGAATTCAACACTTTAATTCCCATACCGATTGCGAATTCATCGAACTCCCCCGACGTGAGCATGGTACCCTGATCGGTAGTAATTGTTTGGGGAATCCCAAATCGGTAAATAATATGCTCCTTCACAAAATCAATCATATTGGCCGATGTGACTTTCTTCAAAGGAATAGCTTCGACCCACTTGGTGAAATAGTCAGTGGCAACTAGAATGAATTTATGCCCTTTACTAGATGGTGGATAAATCTGGCCGATCAGATCGATGGCCCACCTCCGGAACGGCCAAGGTTTTATTATAGGATTCATAGCCGATGCGGGTGCTCTCTGGATATTACCGAACTTTTGACAACCTTGACATCCCTTGAAATATTTAAAACAATCTTCAAGTATGGTTGGCCAAAAATATCCATTCCTTCGAATCATCCACTTCATCTTAAAAGCTGACTGATGCGCTCCACACACCCCTTCATGGATTTCTCCCATCAAACTTCTGGCTTCATCATCACCCAAGCATCGGAGAAGAATTCCGTCGATAGTTCGATAATACAATTCATTTTCAAGGATCACATACTTGGTTGCTTGAAATCGAACCCGTCTTTCAACTTTTTTGGATGGATCTTTCAGATAATCAATAATCTCTTCCCTCCAATCACCGGCACTGACTACCGATGTCGCATTAATCATTGGCTGATATCCTGAGGCATGCTGGGCTAACCGATTAGCGTCTTCATTATGCAATCGGGGAATATGCTCCAATCGGAAATTCTTGAATTCCTTTAACAGTTGTATACTTCTCTCGAAATAGGTTATGAGAACTTCACTCCGGCATTCATAGCTTCCGGCCAATTGATTTATAACCAACATGGAATCTCCGAATACTTCAACAGCATCAGCACGAACTTCTCTTAATAACTCCAATCCCCTGATCAGAGCTTGATACTCAGCCTGATTATTTGTTGATGTAGCAACAATCGGCAAGGAAAATTCATACTTCCTCCCCCTAGGAGAAACTAATACAATGCCGATTCCTGCTCCCTGGTCACAGGTAGATCCATCAAAGAAGAGCGTCCAGGGTGCAATTTCCAAGGTTTCCACTAGACCACAATGCTGAGTCACAAAATCGGCCATAACCTGCCCTTTGACCGCCTTAGCCGATTCGTAACGCAAATCGAACTCCGACAGCGCCAAAATCCATTTACCGATCCTACCACTCATAATCGGCATAGATAGCATGTATCGGACCACGTCATCTTTGCAAACAACAGCACATTCGGCCGACAACAGATAATGTCTTAGCTTGATACATGAAAAATATAAGCACAAGCACAGCTTCTCTATAGCCGAATACCTGGTTTCAGCATCAATCAACCTCCTGCTCAAATAATAAATTACTCTCTCCTTCCCTTCAAATTCTTGAACTAAAGCTGAACCAATAACCGATCCATCGGTAGATAAATATAATTTGAAGGGTTTCCCTTGTTGGGGTGGAACTAAAACTGGAGGATTCACTAGATACTTTTTGATCTCATCCAAAGCCAACTGTTGTTCTTCCCCCCAAACAAACTCCTGATCGGCTTTCAATTTAAGAAGGGGACTGAAAGCACGAATTCTCCCAGATAAATTTGATATAAATCTTCTGATAAAATTCACCTTGCCGATCAAGGATTGGAGCTCGGTTTTATTGGTAGGGGCCACTATTTTATTGATGGCATCAATAGATCTTCGACTAATCTCAATACCCCTCTGATGTACCATAAAACCAAGAAACTGCCCTGCCGATACGCCAAATGCACACTTGCTGGGATTCATCTTCAATCCATGCTTCCTGGTGCACTCCAACACTTTTCGTAAATCGGCAAGATGCTTTGAGAAATCTCCAGACTTAACCACCACATCATCAATATAAATTTCTACGATTTTGCCGATGAACTCATGAAATATGAAATTCATAGCCCTTTGATAAGTAGCACCAGCATTCTTTAACCCAAAAGTCATGACTATCCATTCAAACAATCCAACATGACCAGGACACCTGAATGCGGTTTTTGGAATATCCTCCTCTGCCATGAATATTTGATTGTAACCCGCATTACCATCCATGAAACTGATGACCCGATGGCCAGCCGCAGCATCAACCAGTAGATCGGTGACAGGCATTGGGTACCCATCCATCGGCGTAGCTTTATTGAGATTCCTGAAATCAATGCACACTCGAAGCTTCCCGTTCTTTTTGTAAACCGGAACAACATTGGAAATCCATTCGGCATACCGACACTGCCGAATAAACTTAGCTTCAATAAGTTTAGTGATTTCGGCCTTAATATCAGGTAGAATGTTAGGATTACATCGGCGGGCTGGTTGCTGATGTGGCCGAAATCCAGACTTGATGGGTAACCGATGTTCAACAATTGATCGGTCTAAACCAGGCATCTCTGTATAATCCCAAGCAAAGCAATCTTTATATTCCTTCAACAAACTAGTTAATTGCCGTTTACACTCAGGGTCTAGTTTAGCACTAATAAAAGTAGGCCTAGGTTTATCACCACTACCTATATCTACTTCTACCAAATCGTCGGCCGATGTGAATCCTTGGCCTAATTTTCCATCATCGGCGAATCTATCCATTAAAAACCGTCGTCAGAACCGACTGCTTGGATCGGTGGACTCTCATAATCGGCAACTTTGAGAAAATCTTTCTCCCAAACTTCTCCTGAAATGCACCTAGTTTTTTCATAAGTATCCGCTTCTGCCGATGCGATAACATAAGAAGAATCCCCTGGGACGATTTCAATCTTGTCACCTACCCACTGAACCAAGCACTGATGCATTGTAGATGGGACACAACAATTGGCATGAATCCAATCTCTCCCCAATAATAAATTATAGGCACCTTTTCCGCTGATCACGAAAAAGGTTGTCGGCAAGGTTTTGCTGCCGATCGTCAACTCTGCACATATCGCCCCCTTGACCGGAGACACGTTTCCCTCAAAGTCTTTGAGCATCATATCGGTCTTGGTCAAATCTCGATCCCCTTTCCCAAGCTTCCGATATACTGCATACGGCATAATATTAATAGCAGCTCCACCATCAACTAGGATCTTGGTCATTGGCTGCCCATCAACCCTTCCTTTGAGGAACAAAGCTTTAAGATGCTGCCTCTCGTTATCGGCAGGTTTCTCAAAGATAGCCGTCATCGGATCCAGAGCCAACTGAGCTATCTGATCAGAAAATCCCAACTCATCATCACTGGCTGGTGCAAGAAACTCCATCGGCAACATGAATACCATGTTGACGCCTGCCGATGGCTCTTCCTTCTTAGTGTCTGCCGGCTGCCGATTTTCAGAACTCTCTCCTTTATTTAACTCCTCCTGCCTTTCTCGTTGCAACCTCCTTTTCTGTGTCTTGGTTAATCCTTGAGGGCACCATGGAGGAAGTGGCCTTTGCCTTACTGCCGGGCGTCGGCTCTCCCTTGACTCCATATGATGTGTGTTAGCATCTCTGCAAAATATGAACTCATCGGGAACCCGCGCATTAGCCATCTCCTCAAGCTCTTCCTGGTTCCTGGGAAAATACTGGACACGGTCACCGAGCCGATCGCGAACACTAAGCCTGCCCCCCAGCCGATCATGAACTGACGCTCTTCCTCTGATTGGCCCATTAAATCGTCGTTCATCATCATGATAACGCCGATCGTTCCTATCGTACCGATCATAACCGTTGCATTCAGGGCAGTCTCTGACAGTAGGAAGCTTGATATTTTCCTCCCAACAATGGATGAAGAATGGGCAACTCCAATGATCCCTGTGCCGATTCCACTCCTGCCGACGTCTTTCTTCCTCCCGTTGATAATCTTCCTGCTGGCGCCGGTACCGATCTTCCCGTTGTTGCCATCTCTCTCGAGGCCTTCTATGAGTTATGACAATACCAGATCGAGGAATTCTCCCTGAGCTAGCTCCTTCCTGAACCAAGCCCTTACTTCTTGCATCGGCGGTAGTAACCTGATGCTGAGGATCTACCGATGCACTCTTCTCAGCTGTCTCCGATGTTAAGACCTTAGCCTTCCCCTTAGCATCCAACATATTCGTCGGGAAAGGATGTTGGTCTATCTTCATCGGCTTCTAGGCTTTGGAACTATCAAACTTAATTCTTCCTGACTCTATGGCCGATTGCAGCTGTTGTCTGAATACTTTGCACTCATTGGTATCATGTGAAGTTGCATTATGCCACTTGCAATACCTCATCCTCTTCAATTCTTCTGCCGACGGGATCACATGGTTAGGTGACAGTTTGATCTGACCTTCCTGAAGTAGAAAGTCAAATATCCTATCGGCCTTGGCGGTGTCAAAGGCAAACTTCTCTGGTTCTTTCTGCCCAAAAGGACAAGACATCGGCTTCTTGTTTTTTACCCACTCTGCCAAACCGATTACTGGTTCCTCGTCGGAATCTGAGCTTGTTGCTTCGTCAACAAATGACACTTTCTTATTCCATGCCCTCTTAGGCTCGAAAGGCTTGATGTCTTGATCAGATATCCTCTGCACCAAATGACTTAAACTCTCGAACTCTTGAGATGCATACTTATCCCTGATATGTGGCAACAAACCCTGGAAAGCCAAATCGGCTAGCTGCCGATCATCTAGAACCAGGCTATAGCATTTATTCTTGACCTCTCGTATCCTCTGCACAAATCCCTCAACCGACTCGTCATTACGTTGCCTCAACTTAACCAAGTCGGTGATCTTCTTCTCATGAACCCCTGAGAAGAAGTATCTGTGGAATTGTTTCTCTAGATCGGCCCAAGTAATTACTGAGTTGGGAGGTAACGATATGAACCAAGTAAAGGCCGATCCAGACAGTGATGACGAAAATAGACGAACCCTCAATTCGTCCCTGTTACCAGCCTCTCCACATTGAATAATGAACCTGTTGACATGCTCCATGGTTGACGTGTCGTCCTGCCCGGAAAACTTTGTAAAATCTGGTACCTTGTATCGATGTGGAAGCGGGATCAAATCATACGCTGGAGGATACGGTGTCCGATAAGAATAAGTGTTGACTTTGGGTTTTATCCCAAATTGTTCCCTCATTACTTCAGCAATCTTATCGGCCCAATAAGCATCGGCATCTTGCCGATGAGGCGGCTGCGGATCCAGTACTTGGTGGCGAACCTCCACGTGCCTGTTTGGGACGTGACCTGTATGGAACATTGTATTGGCCACCTGTCCTCCAATCTGTGGACTACCAAACTGCTGTCCACCGATTGGCTGTCCTCCGAGTTGCTGTCCAAAATTTATTGGCTGGTTGGGAATTCCCTGACCTTGGAACCCGGGATAAATCTGCCCTTGCTGGAACCCCGTAGTCTGATAACCCTGCTGGGGCGACTGTGGAAAGGCTTGCTGTCCAAGCCATCCATTATTAGCGTTCATCGGCATAGGTGCTGCCCGATGACTGGTAATTGGGTATCGTCGTTGAATTGACATACCCCGACTGGGCCATAGGCCTCTGTTGCATCAACATTGATTCTGCCGATGCGTTGGGCATCTGGAACATTAGATCTTGAGGGTTTCCAGTGTGAGGCCTTGCGGTAGTAGTTGTGGTAAACCGAGGACTCTGGTTCACCGGCACATTGGACGGTGCCGATGTTATAGGAGTTTTGCCCCTCATGTCAGTTATTTGTGATGTTCCTGGAGTCAACTCCGGAGGCATACCATAACCCCACCAGTTGGGAGGAAGAGGTAACCCCGACATTGCCGATGCCAACATATCTGTTGTCAGTTTATGCTGCCCAACTGAAATTTGTGGGTTGGTTGCCATCGGCATAGATAGTGCACCAGTAGTCCCCAATGTACTTGGAGGGACGGCAGACTGTGCACTTGCACTCGTCAAGGCAGCCGATGGAGCCGTGACCTCTGGTGCCGTGGGTTGATGATGGGAAGGGCCCACATAATCCGGCGGGATTTGTCCTTCCTTGAAAGTTCTTGCCACGGCGTTGAAAACCGTGTTAGACAGTACACCAGCTTGGTTGATCAGCGCTCGATTGATGGCATTGTCAACCATGTCTTGAAGCTTGCCAGGATTAGCGTCGAAGGTGACCTGCCGTGGTGCCGGCAGTGCATCTTTCTGGACCACTTCGCCGCTCCTGTTTATGCTGAAAGACTTCAGGCACTGCTGCTTGAACTCTTCCATGGCTTGGGCGATAGCTTGCTTCTGCTCATCCTTGAGGTTAGCTTCCGTCACGGGGATGACGTTGTCTTGATCGAGGTCAGAGATCGACATGTTGATCTTGATCTTGAATCTGTCCCACCGGGCGTGCCAAAAGATGTGTTGATGCAAAACTGATCTGCAAACACAAAGGGCTAATACCCGATTCAAATGTTAAGGCGTGCCAGCCGATTTGACCTTATTATCGGCAAAGGTGATAACTCGAATACTTTAGTCCTGACAACAGCGATGCGCCCGGATGTCACGGCTAAGGGGTATTCACGCGGAACTTAAGGATACGCCGAGCTTGAGTCGACGAATTCCTAAGAACTCGTAACAAAAAGAAAACGTATGACGAAGTCGTCGAAAAATAAATGCTAGAATATGAGTAAAAACGTGTGTTTGATTGATTGATAGATGTCCTGATTACAAGGTCTTAGGGCTTATATTTATACCCTGCTCAAAGAGCTACGACCAGACACGGTTAGAATTCGAATTCCAATTTACACGGAACCCGTATACAAAACGATACGAATAACATAAGGAAATAATCAAACCATCCTTCGTGACAAACCGAAACTCCTCCACATGACAACTGGCAGCTTCCGGACTCCCCCTTCGCGTCATCGGCAATCCCCTTGCCATAGTCATCGGCAGACTCCTTTTACTTGGACATCGGCACCATATTACTGTCTGAGGACTTAGTCACGTTCAACCTTTCCCTCATCGGCAACCATCCTTACCAGCAATCCGCATCGTACTGCCACCCTGTCCTGCCATCCTGGACACGTGCCCAAAAATGGTGTCAACAAGAACGAACCAATGCAAGTTGTAGAAGACACTACAAAATGGACCAGAGAGTGAAGAACGGACCAGTACAAAGAAATCTTGATAACCTTTTAATCACAAAAGCTATGAAGGCCCATGAGGACTAGTTGGAAAGCTTGTTGAGTCTATTTTCCAATTAATCTAGTGGCGACCAGTTTGGATACTCCATATTGCCTGCAGACCAGAATTAGTATAGACTCCTTAGAAGGTCAACACTCTGTCGTGACAGAATGTTGGTACAACTTGCCGTGCAAAACTATACCAATCTACAATGTTTCGTGGTGCATGGCATACATTGCTGGAAAGCACTTGGAGTCTAGTTTCACATCCAAGAAACGGTTCATCATTTGGACTTCCCAATAAAAGTTATGGTCAGTTTATTGGAAAGTGCTCTGGAGGCCAACAGTCACGCGAAGCCAGTTTGGGAATCCATTCCGAGGGGACCTTTCACATTGCCTTCCCTCAGAAACTCTATTTTTCATACCTATCTAGGAGGGTTGTTCCTAGTATAAATATCCCTACCTCTAAGCTATCAGCAACCTTTGATCATTTTGATAAACTACATGATATTGCAGTCGCACTGCTGAGTGCCTTACTCAACCTTTGTTCTTCCTTGTTCTTCATGGACTTGTGAAGTGAATCCTCTAGGTTCCCCTACTTCGTGCTCTACGGCTTCCGTTCGTCTGCGTCGTATTGTGTGGATTAGTTCCGGATTGTTGTTCTGTGGTTGTTTGGAGAAGACTTCGTGGTTTCGGTGCCTCTCTCCCTGTCGCTTGGTCGCATCCAACCTTTGTCAGGTATGAAGCTAGTTACCCGCTATTGGCAGCAAGTTATCCTTGTTCTTTCGATCTACTGTCGTGAAGATCAGGCCACCCTCGTACCAATTTCATATCGGTAGCCTATCACCTTTATCCTCATAGGTTCTCAGGTCACTCATTATCTTTTATATATCTCACTGAGGCTGTTTTAATTTGCAATAATTCTCAAGCATACTTACCTTGCATTTATTGCCTGATCGAAACAGGATCCGAGGAGAGGAATGTCATACTCTTAGATCAAAGACTTTGGAAATTAAAAACTTGTCAACTCTTACTGGTATATTGCTTATTAGAGGGACCATGGGCTATCATTTTCTTCTTTCTTTTCTCTTCTTCTTTTTTCAGGTGGATACCGAGGTACCCCTAATTCTACTGCCAGACACTTGTCCATTTTTTTTCTGCGAGGTTGTCGAGCACTTGCTCCTTTTTATTTCCTTGAAATATCCATATTTTTGCATAGCTCATGCCTATAACACAATAATACTTCGGAAGAGTGAATCTTTCTGAATAAATATCTTGATCTTAGGTGTATGATAAATCTCTCAACAAGGGTCTAACTTATTTTGAACAAACTCAATACAGAGTAGATAGCTTTTATAATTATCATAATTAATATTTTCAAGTTTAGCAGGCATATAAAAACTGAGGATGGTAGCTAGAATTTTTGAAGATTTTGAAATAAATTCTCCAAGCAACAACGATATCAAGAATAAGATACTCATACTCTACCATCTCACATTCCACAGTGACTTAAGTAACACAGGGTTTTTAAATGATTTTTAATAATTTCAAGTTTTTAGGAACTATCATGGAGTGAGATTGATCATGATTAGAAACATTTTAATCTTGTTAATTTATCCTGCCGAAGACAATATTCTGCACAAACCAAGATATATGTGTATGTGTAAAGTGTGTAGAGTATGTACCTGAATCGTGGAGTGGTGTAGTCGAAGTGCATTTGGCATGTCAAGGGATCTCCCCCATACTTGTTTTCTACTTTCTTGCATAAAAATAAAGTAGAGACACACAAGACATAATAATAATAATAATAATAATATTTATTAATCTTGAGGCATTTATTACAAATGACTAGTAATGAACTGAAGCTAATAATAGATCTCAACCGAATTTTAAAGATGAATAACTAAGATGCACTGCCTCAAGATCTAATCTAGATAACTTAGCGGCGCAGTAACTCCCTAATCTTCTTATTGGCACTAGCAAGATCATGCTTAAGACCTAGTATAACGGTGTTCTGGTTAGAGAGGTGCCTATTGATGGAGTTAACCAAGGACTGGAGCTCTATGATGACCTTGTCTAGCCTACGAACGTCTTCATCTACATCTGCTATAGTCTTGTGGCGCTTAGGAGGTGTCTCAAGAGTGCTGAGAGCGTGCTCCGGGGCTGCTTTTGGAGGGATGAAACGGACTTTGGCTGCTCTATCCCCCTCGAAGTAAGGCCTCTCTTCCTCTATAGTGTAACGGATGCTGCTGATCTCGCCGCTCTGGTTGGTCTTGACTCCAACGACCCGCTCATTGGGCCTGGGGGGCAGGATCCTCGTGCCAGCTGGCACCTTGACGGTGGCCTCCTTCTTGGCTAATGGTCCCTTGAAAAGTAAGGGCTGCGGCAGTTGTTGACGGTCCTTAATGCTCACAATTAACCATCAATTAATCATGGAAAAGGATCCAAATGCAACCAACACCTAGACTTAGGGTTTTATCTGACAGAATTCCACGAGTTTTGGTGTTTGTCTATTTCTGCAGGGGGTTATCAGGAAATACGGAAGAAAGGCCCACACCTCGGGTTTACATAGAGATATTAACATGCCGCACAATTATCTACCATCTAGAAGAGTCCAGAAGCCACGGGAGCGAACGAGAGACGTAACGGAGCCGGGCACTGGGCGCCCGCCCTACCTTACTGGGCGCCCGCCCTCCCCCCTGGACCAATCAGGGTGAAGTTCGGGGATCATACTCCACCGACCTAATACTTCAAGGAAAACCACACGATCAATGTCGGTTTGATCCGACGGCCCAGATTCATCTGAAAAGACTATATAAGCATGGCCCCCTGGCCCCTGGAGATCATACCTCTTCTACAGAATCAAAGCTAGGGTTTCAATTCTTCATCCAAGTAGAGAGGATCCCTCTAGTTATTCTAGTTCTACCCCTAGTTCATCTAGATCTAGTTCTAGTTCTAGTTCCTCTAGTTCTAGTTCTAGTTAGTTCTAGTTGTAATCTAGAAAATAGGGAGAGAGAAGAGGAGAGCGGAGGAGGACCGGATCTGTCGGATCTTCCTCAACATTGTAGTTTTGCAGCAACTGGTTCGTTCTTCATCGTTCTCCAGGTTCTTCAACTCATAACTCCTGAGTTCTCTAATTACTTTTATTTACATTCAAGTTATTTATTGGATTCCCGCTTGCATCAAGTGCTCTAATCTTTGAAACATTAGAGTAGTAATTAATAGATTAGATGTGGTGTTTAGTCTTGCAATTAACTAGAATTGCACCCAATCCTGCGGATTCTTGTGGTAGCCTTAGGGTAGTGACAGCCCTAACGGTCGACGTATTCCACCTTGTTCGGATCGGTGTTTGTAGGACCGTAGTCGGAGCTTCCTAGCCCCCTTCTCATCTCTTTCTGTGGTTAGTGTTCTGATGTCCCGAAATAGATAATCTTGAAGTAATTATTGATTATTAGATCAACTAGAGAACTCTCAGGAAACTTCCTCTCTTCCCACCAAAAATATTTATATAGTTATCCTTGGGCGATCTTGATTCTTAATTAGTACACTCACGTTCCCTGTGGAAAATCGATACTCTGGAATACTCCCGGGTGAAGGCTACATCGGTATCCGTGCGCTTGCGGATTTTTCTGTTTGCGTTTAAAATACCCAACAAGCTTTCTGGCGCCGTTGCCGGGGAACGGTAGCTGTGCTAGTTTTGAACCAAGTCATCCGTGTATCCTTTTTCTTTTCCTTATTTACCACACTCACCTTACCATTTTCACCATACCACATGGATTTCACTCTAAGCATTAATGAGCATAGAATTTATTTCATAGCCACTCCATTTACTCCATGCTCATATGCAATATCTTCCCAATCCATTGGTTTTTCCAACATCACCACATTCGAGATCTCCAACCCCCTCATCCTTTCTATTTATAAAAACTTTAAAAGGGCGGTTGTCGATGCATATGTCTATAAGAAATATTGCAGATCTCGTTGAGTTGATCTTGATATAGGTCAGTGTTGGAGGGGAAACCACTTCACCGACATAAATTGATGGTTTCCCAAGGACAAGCTTAGTGTCCTAAAACAAGCACTGATCAGATTGTAACATGAGCTTTTAATTATTTGCAACATTACCTTGTGTGTTGAGCATATAAGTATAATTGTAAAAAATACCTTCGGGTATTCTTGTCACTAACCTTTCTAGGATTGGAGCAAGAAGATCGGATGAATGACAAGCACAAGGTATGTACAACCAATCATCATACAACATTGAATTAAATTCATACAAACTTGAATTTTGCAAAATTCAAGCTTGGGGGAGTACTTTACATAAAAACATCCTTTGCCATGTTGCTATGTTGGTTGTCCCAACCTTTGAGACATGCTCAATTTGTTAAATACTAATCACACTACTTCATCTCCACTCGAGTAGATCTCTATAAATGCTCTCGTGCTACCTTTATTTGCTTTAGTATATGTCTAGGTTTGGAGTAGTTTCATTTATCTCTTAATTAAGCATGGTGCTTAGTTTAGGGCTGATGATCTTACTTCTAAGGGAGTTTAAATTAAGCATGATGCTTAGGTTAAAATGTCCTCCTAAATCAAATTAGACATGGTGTCTAGGTTGATCTTTGAGCCGATAGTATGCTATAGTAGATATTGGATATTTTGTTGGACTAACCCCTGCAGGAAAACTTTCAATACCGACCTGGGAAGTCCTGAGACAAACTCACATTGGAGACAAAGAGAGAGACACATGAAGTTTAATAATTTACAGAATGAAGGCATAGCTCACAAGAGATGATCCATGGAGGGTGCCACAAACATGATGCACAACCGCTAAGAAAGGAAAGCTTCCACAAGGAGATACCGTACCATCACTCTTCAAGTAAGGTAACATCTTAAGGTACTTGACTATCACTTTTATAAGCTTCTCCTTGGTTCTAGCGTTCACATGAATAAAAGAGACAAACATGTATGATTTACAACTCTAGATCAACCAACCCAATCGATTCAATATGTTTAGTCCTTCCACCTTTGTGATCCCACACTCCTAATCATATGAGCTAAAGTGTTGACCACTCAATCTTTGAAAGATATATTTTATATAAAAAAACAAAACATAAATATAGATAGATTATCTTTCTATTAGGTTGAGACGACATTATGCCGGTCAAGAGAGACGATCCAGGATGCCCCGCCATCCCGATCTCCATCGGCATGGTGAACTTCCCAGAAGCACTCTGCGACTTTGGCTCCAGCGTCAACATTATGCCCAGGGTACTCTATGAAAAATTCTTTACACATCCTTTATTAGAAACAGCCATGTGTTTGCAGCTTGCAGATCGTACGCAAAGTTTCCCAAAGGGAATATTGAAGAACCTCTGCGTCCGAGTTGGTACCTTGTACGCCCTAGCAGACTTCGTGGTTATAGAGACTGGTACTGATGAGAGGGCACCCATCCTAGGGAGGCCATTCCTGAACACCTCAGGAGCTGTCATCTACGCTAGTGCTGCCAAGATCAATTTCTACATCAAGGGGAGGAAGGAGACGTTTTCCTTCAAGAACAAGACTGCACAAATCCTAGAGCAATCCCGACATGAACCAAGGAAGAGGACCAACAGGAGGAACAGGACCAAGCAAATGTGGACCGAGTCAGCTAAGATGGTCACTACAGTTCAAGGAGGTCAAGATCGTCGATTCAAGTCACCTTTCTTGATCAAGAAGGACGACCCTGGTGTTCCAAGCATCGACTGCACAATCAACGGATATTCTTTTCAGAAGACACTCTACGACACCGGATCTGACGTCAACATAATTGTTGCAGTCACATATCAGCTCCTGTTCGGAACCATGCCCCTAAAACCGACATACATTCAGCTCCAGATGCAATCAGACATTCTGAAAGATTGAAGGTTATTGACTTGGGAGAAGACGAGTACGATCCACCCATCATCCTTGGAAGACCGTTCTTTAGCACCATTAAAGCAATCATATACGTTGGAACCAGAGAAGTCCACATGCACTTCCTCTCAGAGAAGGTACGCCACTGTTTTACTGACCCTAACTATATAGTTGAAGACTCTAAGCAGGTCAGGACAAGAACAAGACGACGCAACAGCAACCAGAGGAGGCAAATCATCAAGGACGGATGGGCAGACTATGAAGGAGAAGTCGTAAGGTCTGAAGACATACAGCTTGAATAGAACTGTCCTGAGGAGACCGTAGCACCGAGTCAGGTGTGGAGAAAGAAGATAGTTATACATGAAGAGCAGGCTCCACCGGAACCACCGACTACGCCATCCAGCGAATCCCAGAACGACTGAGTAAACGGAGAGTCCTGTTCGGAAGACTTAAAAACACCGAACGCCTTGCCAAGAGGTAAACTTGGTAGTTATCTTTTTCCTTTCAATCATTTAAAACGGTTTGCTTAGTTAATCAGGTTCATATCATCTTGAAAATAAAATAAAAATGTTAAAAATAGTAAGCGCCATGTGAGTATGCTCATGGCATAAAACCCATAAGTACATTCACTGTGGTGGTGTAAGAATCAAATAAATATATTCTTATCCTATAAAAATGAGAATAAATGAGAATATAAAAATAAATAAATGATCCTACTAAAGAGAGTAACATTTATTGAGGAGGCTCAACATGATAAAGGCTAGATATTTATGCTAACACTTAACCAGTTTCACAAAGCTTTTTTGTTGTCTATTTGAGCTCCACAGAATTCAAGGATCAAAGAAGACTAGCACACGGACGACATCCTAATCGCTGTCAGGGTGCTGCCGACATTCAAATACACCTCCGCCACCTGCTAGTTACATCAGAAGAAATTACGTAAAAATCCAGCTTGGGGGAGAGCACTCCCATTTATCCAGCTAAGTGTTCTACTCACGTTTATATTTTACTCAAATAATAAAAAGATGCATAATCATAAAAACTCAAATAAAGATTTTGTGCTTATATATATCTTTGCTTAGTTTGCTAAATAAATAAATAAATAAAGTTTGCTATAAACCCTCATGATAATCTCTCACATGGAAATGATGAATAGTTGCTCTGCCATGACTAATTCTCAAAATTGAAATATCTCTCAAGTTTAGGCATGATTGGTATTAATTAAGATTTGCTCTAAACCTGAACTTGTGGGGAGAGTACTTGATCTGAAGTCTAAGTCGTTAACGGATATGATATGGGAAAGTTGAGCTGCTGTTTATCTGTTCCTAGAGATGCTAGAATTCTGGAGAATTTTATCTTTGAAAATCTTTAAAATGTTGCATGATGAGTTCCTGTATGATGAGAGTTTAAATTCCTACCACAGCCATATATACATGCTTGCTAGACTATGAGCCACACATTTACTTTTTACTACTTATGAGCATTGAGTGTGGTCAAGCTGTGTAGACCCTTAGAAGCTTGTCATGCGGTTAAATCAAGATTCACTTGCACGTTCACTCATACATGCTACTTCTACTTCGGAAGTACGCACCCACATATATCCATCCATTTCCATCTCCAGAACCACCCAAAAATATTCTACTCCTAATCCGGGAGAGAATAGCCAAAAACATTTCTGTTTTTCCCTGTGAAATAAATGCTCAAGTTATCTTGGTTACTACCACTTGCTATATTATTTCAGGAGATGAGTGCTCAAAAAAAAAAGAGAGAGAAAAAAAAGAGAAAAAAATACGAGGAAATAAAAAGGGGCAAGTGCCCGGAACCTCGAAAGAAAAGAAAAAGTGAGACGAGAGGTAAAAATGGACAAGTGTCCGACAGTAGAATTAGGGGTACAAGATACCCACCTGAGAGAAAAGAAAAAAAAAGAGAGAAAATATAGAGCATCTCATTCTCCTCAAAAAGTTTCAAAAGTGCAAGAAAGGTATGTATCCCCTCAAAAGAGCACTAGTAGAATTAGACTTTCACCATTGTTATCACCATCATTACCAAACAACATTCATTCGCCACACATGCACATCTTGATTTGACTTATTGACTTGTTCTTCTGGATCCATGGTTTGACTATGCAATAAATGTATTGTAAGTATGTATTAGCTGTCTCCCACCTATGAGCTCCAGATATCAAAACCTTATTAGAGTAGGGTGAGAGAGAAGGCAATACCACTATGTCTCATACCAAAAATACCACATACTTTGAGAGAAGGCATACACCATTACTGCCTTGGTAAGGATCCAGAAATACCACAAAAGAGAGACTAGAGAGAGTCATACAAGGAATCTCTGAGTTTTATTTGAAAATCTGCAAAAAAACTCCAGAGCTATAGTTAATCAAGAATAAGAGACATGGCGCTTGACTAGACCGTTCTATCTTTTCACTGCTCAAGACACAGGTGACGGTTGCAAGCCCCATGGTGGAAGGTAATATGAGTAAGTTTAAATCTTAACAGTTTAACCTAACCCAGAGATGAGATATTGTTTAAACGCATGTGTATCTTTAAGTTATGAAACCACTGCAGAAACTCTTGAGTTCATCTTTGCTCAGGGACGAGCAAAGGTTAAGCTTGGGGGAGCTTGTTGACGGTCCTTAATGTTCACAATTAACCATCAATTAATCATGGAAAAGGATCCAAATGCAACCAACACCTAGACTTAGGGTTTTATCTGACAGAATTCCATGAGTTTTGGTGTTTGTCTATTTCTGCAGGGGGTTATCAGGAAATATGGAAGAAAGGCCCACACGTCGGGTTTACATAGAGATATTAACGTGCCGCACAATTATCTACCATCTAGAAGAGTCCAGAAGCCACGGGAGCGAACGGGAGACGTAACGGAGCCGGGCACTGGGCGCCCGCCCTACCTTACTGGGCGCCCGCCCTCCCCCCTGGACCAATCAGGGTGAAGTTCGGGGATCATGCTCCACCGACCTAATACTTCAAGGAAAACCACACGATCAATGTCGGTTTGATCCGACGGCCCAGATTCATCTGAAAAGACTATATAAGCAAGGCCCCCTAGCCCCTGGAGATCATACCTCTTCTACAGAATAAAAGCTAGGGTTTCAATTCTTCATCCAAGTAGAGAGGATCCCTCTAGTTCTTCTAGTTCTACCTCTAGTTCATCTAGATCTAGTTCTAGTTCATCTAGTTCTAGTTCTAGTTCCTCTAGTTCTAGTTCTAGTTAGTTCTAGTTGTAATCTAGAAAATAGGGAGAGAGAAGAGGAGAGCGAAGGAGGAGCCGGATCTGTCGGATCTTCTCAACATTGTACTTTTGCAGCAACTGGTTCGTTCTTCATCGTTCTCCAGGTTCTTCAACTCATAACTCCTGAGTTCTCTAATTACTTTTATTTACATTCAAGTTATTTATTGGATTCCCACTTGCATCAAGTGCTCTAATCTTTGAAACATTAGAGTAGTAATTAATAGATTAGACATGGTGTTTAGTCTTGCAATTACCTGGAATTGCACCCAATCCTACGGATTGTTGTGGTAGCCTTAGGGTAGTGACAGCCCTAACGGACGACGTATTCCACCTCGTTCGGATTGGTGTTTGTAGGACCGTAGTCGGAGCTTCCTAGCCCCCTTCTCATCTCTTTCTGTGATTAGTGTTCTGATGTCCCGAAATAGATAATCTTGAAGTAATTATTGATTATTAGATCAACTAGAGAACTCTCAGGAAACTTCCTCTCTTCCCACCAAAAATAATTATATAGTTATCCTTGGGCGATCTTGATTCTTAATTAGTACACTCACGTTCCCTGTGGAAAATCGATACTCTCGAATACTCCCGGGTGAAGGCTACACCGGTATCCGTGCGCTTGCGGATTTTTCTGTTTGCGTTTAAAATACCCAACAGCGGTGCAGTGAGAACTGGTTGAGCATGGTAGGATTGGGTAGAGCTGCGCTAGCGTGATGGCATGGCTGCTAGCCGTCGCTCTGTGTTGGCCGGGACGAGAGCGTAAGCGTCGGGGTCTTCCTTGGGCATCTTGTTGAGGTCGAAGGGGACGACTTCCCAATCGTCGTGGAACTCTTCGGCCATTTGAACAGCGAGGTGCTAAGCAAGCTCTAATTGAAGAAGGAGAGAAGGCTTGAATGAATTGGTGTTGAAAACTGACGCCAGGGTTCTGTTTATATAGGGGTCAAAAAGTACCTCTAGGGTTTGCTCGGGCTACTCCCGTCGCCATGCGTGCGAAACATTCCATCCGCAAGATTATTTAGTTTACCATAAATGGGTTTATCGCGACGGAGGAAATCAGGACTGAGAGGAGGCAGGGGCTGGGCGCCCGCCCTCATCATCAGGGTGCCCACCCTGTGCCTGGCTCCTCTGTGGGCCCACTTCCTCGAGCATGCTTCTAGACGCAAACTTTATTCGAAAAATATATACGTGGTCCTAAAACGTCAGATTAAAAAGGTCGGGCTCTAATTTTCCATAGGAAGGTACAATGGATCACGTCTATTTCTTCTAATTCTTTATTAGGCTCAAAAAATAATTTAAGACGTTAACCATTTACCTTGAATACCGTACCTTCGTCATTTTGAAGTGTGATAGCTCCGTGGGATGATGAATTGATTACCTTGAATGGTCCTTCCCATTTACTCCAGAGTTTTCCATGCCCAAAAAGCTTCACCCTAGAATTAAAAAGTAATACCTTATCTCCGGGTGCGAACTCCTTCTTCTTGATCCTCTTGTCATGCCGCCTTTTGACTCTTTCTTTGTAGATCTTCGAATTGTGATATGCTTTCTCTCGCCATTCTTCCAATTCTGATAGTTGCATTCTTCTATGATCTCCAGCGACATCTAGGTCCATATTCCATCTCCTTATGGCCCAGTGTGCTTTGAACTCTAATTCAACAGGTAGGTGGCAAGTCTTCCCGTACACCAATTGGTATGGGGACATTCCAATTGAGGTCTTATATGCTGTCCGGTATGCCCAGAGTACATCGGGTAACTTGTCCTTCCATGCTGTTCCCATCTCATTGACTGTTTTTGTAACATCCCCGATGTTACGGTTAATAAAACTGGATCATGTCATCATGAGCATTGCATCGCATATTTGTTAATCACATTATTATGCATCAACTTAAAACAAGCTTATTTTCGTTACTTGTGCTTAGGGAAGTAAAGTGTGCTTATGTTGTGAAGTAATGCTTGTGTTGGTTGTATAATCCCTAGGGAAGAAGGTTTCCGAGAAAATAGGGGGGGAAAACCCTGATTCTAAAACCCTGGATTTGCCCCCTTTTGTGTAATTTAAAAACTAAGCAAAATTTGAAGTTGAGTTCCAAAGAAAAGTTGTAGATCTTGTCAAGATGTACAACTTTGGTGTTTTGAGTTTTTGAAGTTTCAATACAAAATTCAATGTAATTTTTAAAATACAGATTTCCAAAAAGTGTCCCCTTTTCCAATTTGAATCCCCAATTCGAAATCTATTTGGAATCTTGAAAAGTGACCAACATGAAAGTTGTAGAGTTCAAAAAGTTGAACAACTTTCATGTTGCAAAATTTTCAAGTTGTTAAGGAAAATCAAAAGTAATTTTGGAAATTCTGATCTGCCCCAATTCAAAAATTTGAATTTCCCCAATTTGAGATTTGAAGTTCAAGCTGTTTTGTCAAATTCACCCTTTTCCACTTAGAATCAGCTTTGGACACCAAAACATGTTTTGTAGCTTGTGAAATCCTGCACAACTTTCCTTTTAACAGATTTTGGACTTTAGTTCAAAGTTTGGGTGAATTTTGCAAAAAGTCAGAAAAGGAGAGGATAGGGGTTGCTACAACGATCCGATGAGGATCACCAGCCCCCTGTCCAGCGCAGCCGCCGCGCGTGCAGCGCCGCGTGCATGCGTGCAAGCACGCAGCTGCTTGCCTGCCTGCATCACTGGACTACGGTGCCGCGCGATTTCTCTGTCCAAGACCGAAGAACCCCGACGGTTCTCTCTCTCAAATTCACCGCACTCGATCCATCTCAAGTCAAATTGAGGAGTCCACAACGTTCGCCACACCCTTGCGAACTCAGAGCACCCCCTAGCTCACCCTCTAACCCGCCCAATCGCCGGCATCTCTTCTTCTTCCCCAACTCCGGCACGAACCCCCGCCGTGGAGCTCTCTCCGTGGCCGCGCTGTTCCATTGAGCAATATACCTTGCTAGCGGATGTTTCCGGTTCCTCTTCATCCCCAGAAGCTCGTGCGCTTTCTCTTTTTCCCTAGACGCGAGCAGGATCACTGGAACGACCTCGCCGGAGCCGGAGCACCCGCCCGACGACACCGCCACCATCGCCAAAGCATTCCGTTGCTTCTCCCGTCGTGGTGATGTGAGCACCATGCTCCCCACTTCTTCCCGAACCTCCCTGACTTGCTCATTTGCGCTCTACCGAGCCCTAGTGGCCGGTCTATGGTCGGCTCTGGCGGCCGCCCGCCATTCGCGTGGCCGAGGTGGAAGGGAGAGAGTAGAGCGCGTTTGGGTGATGGCAATAGGATCGCGAAGGCGAGGCGAGGCTGGTGCGCGCGCGCGTGGGCCGAGACCCTCGCCAACGGCGGCCGGAGCCATGGCCGAGCCGTCGTGCATGATGAAGAAGAAGCTAACGGGTGGGACCTCCCCGTCAGCGTCTCGCAGAGAGAGGAGGAAGGAGGGTCTAACGAGCGGGACCCGCCTGTCAGTGGCCGCGTGAGAGAGGCAGCGCCCGCGCGTGACGCGGGAGGGCTCTCGGGCCGACTTGGGCCGTGTCTGAACGGGCCGACCGCGTAGCATAGTGTGTTTTCCCTTTTTCTTTTTGCTTAAAAATGCTTGATATGTAAAATTGGGTAGAAAATTGTACACTGATCCAAAAATCATGGAAATTTCTGTATAGGTTACATAAAATAAGTAGAACCTAGGAAAAATAATTGATTCTATTTTCTGGTAGTTTGCATGTATATAAAAATTGCCTCTTTTAATTGATGAATGAAACTTCCATAAATTTTAATAATTTATGGGTATATCCAAAAATCACCAAAAATTGTGAGGAACCTCTGAATATTATTCACTGGCTTCACACAAAATTTGGTGGCATTTGGATAACGTTTGAATAAGATAATATTAAACCCTTAATTAGTAATTAAATAATAATTCTAGAATAATTAGATGATAATTAGTTTAAATTCTCAAAATTAGGGTTTGAGTGATTTTGGGATTGTGTGATGACCTGAGGTCATTAACCTTAATGACCTTTGGCATTTAATTATTGTTTGGCATTAATGTTTAATTACTGTCATTAATACTTAATTAAGAATTAATTAAGATAAAAGGATTAATAATTAGTTAATTAAGGATAATTGTGAATTAAGAGAAATCTTAATTTACTGATGCAACCTCTTGGGTAAAAACATTAAAAGGGTAAACAACTTTAATTATTGCTTAGTCTGTATTGCACCGAGAAGGCCCGTTGTACACAACCCGGTCCTTCCTAAATAATTGTCACACGCATATCATGAGCATCCATCATTTTGCGTATAGTGCACGTGACCGAAGGAGCGACCATTGAACCGAACCCCGAGGTCGGTGCTCCGTTCGAGGAAGTAGAATCCGAGGCTTGGGAAGTCTCCGAGGAACCCTCTCAGCTCTGCAACCAAGGCAAGCCCCGGATGCATTAATTCCTCCTTGAATGTTTTAAATCTTTTATCACTTATAAATTGAAAATGCTGCATTAGGTAGTTGAGAATTGGATTAACCTACTTGCTGCATTCACTGCCTTGATATTTGTTATCCTGTCCTTGGCACCTGTTTTATTTTAAAATTGCATAGTGATGCTTAGCCCTGCTACTAGATAGGTTTTCAAACAAAGTTTGAAGGGTTGTTGTGGAATACACTTATGATCAATGATGTTTCAATTTGAGACCGGTCGGTGGACTTGCTTTAAGAATGGAGTCTTAAAGTAGTGTATCCAACTATGTCGATTAAGGACCGTTCCGTTGATGGCCTGCTGGGTTGAGAATTTATAGTACTAGCCACTTGCCCTCAGTAAGCCCGGTCTTGTGATCCCTCGACGCGAACAGCTACTCGCGCACTGGGCGTGGAGCGATGGCGAGAGTAGCGTGTACCCACCTTACGGATCTGAGATGACCGAGCAACATCTAGATTGGCTGTAGGATGGTGGGGTACTGTTCTCTCGTGTGCCGCGAACCTAGTCAAATTTGGGGAGAGCTCGATTTGGGTTGACATATGCAAGATTTGGTTCTACATATGTCGGGTGCTTAGGAACTCCAGCTGGATTGCTAAGCGATTCGAATCGTCGTTGCTCCCCGATTGGGAGACTCAATTCCTTCGACCCTCATCGTAGATAAATATGCAACTAAGTGATGAAATGAGAATGGGAGAAATGTCTCATGAGGTTCGGTTCCCAATTCCCGTACTCAGAGTGACATGAAGCTATGGCCGTTGGATAGAAAATACTTTGATTAAGGACTAGGAACTCACAGACTTGTCTGTGAGAGGCAACTAGATAGACTGTCCTCGAACTCCTCGACCTCTTAAGGAGAGGAATTCGTGTAAAACTTGAAAGTAAGGATGCACTATTAGTAAGCTTTTTGGCAAAACAATTTGGCTCCTTGCTCAGCCACTCCTTGTCTACCCTAAGCCTGCATTCCTAAGTTCTCCTCTTTTTCCGTCGGGTAAGTCTTGTTGAGTACTCCCATACTCAGGGTTTTATAACCCCTGTTGCAGGTGAAGCTTAGGAGCCGACATGTTTCGGACCCTGTTGTGTGACCGTCGTCGAGATTGACAACGAAGAAGAGTGAGCGTGACCCATGGGCAGGGTCTGTAAATTTGTAATTTGTGTACTAAAGTTTAAGTTGCTCCACTGGACTTGGCTTGTATTAACACTCTACTATTTGGAAGAACTACTTTTGTAAAATAAGTTATGTAATACTTCCGCTGTTTTACTCTGAAATATTATTTTGGTCTTTATGTCGTCTGTGATACTGCAATGTCTTCGCAATGAATGATCCTGGTGTTAAGGTGGCCACTTGCTATCCTGTAAGGGCGAGGAGAAGAAGTTTTCGTTAATTGACCATTGCTAGTGGTCAAGACGAGCTTGTTTCATACGCCTCAGGTAGCGGTGGAATGAGCATCTTGAGATGCTCATCGGACTTCTAGAGTGGGAGGATCCCCGACATCACCGTCAGAGGTCCTTAGGACAATGACAGGTGTCGGTGGGCCCAAACACTTAGGAGGTTCTGTCACAGCTGGTATCAGAGCATTCGTTGTTAAGATGACTGCTATATCCTTTGAAAAACTTCAAAATCATTTGAATCCAATACTATAAACTTGCCTATTTTGAGTCCAAGTGCTTTAGTCCTACCTTACCCTTGTCCGTAGGCTCTGCTAGAAATTTTGAGGTCTTGTGGAGGAGCAACATAAAGTATTGCCCTATGTTGTAAAAATTTTAAGTAATATTGTTATGAATTGCTAGTACGAATCGTAAGTACGTGCATGCATCATGATATGTCACCTGGTTAAATTTCTTCCTCCTTGTTTGGGTTGGGTTGTATAGAATCAATCCCATTCTTGCTAACCTTTAAGGTCTCCCTTACTAATCCAAACTTACCCTCTACAGGATGGGTCGTTGGAAGCAGACTCCGCGCAAGAGGACTAGTCCTAAAGGGGTCCCTAGACACCAGTTGGCCCCGCGAAGCGATCAAGCAAGTAGTAGCCATTCCCCATCTCAGCAGGAGATGGAAAGGTTGTCCGCCGAGCTGACCGAATTGACGAGAGAAAGGATGTACAACGTCATGGAGATTGGTGAACTTAAAACTCAACTAACAAAACAAAAACAAGCCACCGAGAACTGCGAGGCGATGCTGTCCCGTATGGTGGAAGAAAGGAATGCCGCTATTGCCCGAGAAGAGGAGGCCAGGAGCGCGCACATGCACGAGTTGACCAGAATGAAGGCTAAGCTGGACAAAACCAAGTACCTTAAAGATCTGTACGTGAAGATGGCGGCCACGGTCACCGCACAAAGGGACGTCGCGTGGCAGCGGGAGGACCAGCTATAGCTGGAGAAGCTTGAGCTGGCACATCATTTAGACACCGTCAACGACTTGGCAATGCAATACCGTGATATTGCATTCGACTTATACCATCAGCTCCATCCACCTCCAGGTGAAGGGGAGATGGACACTAACGGAGAGTTGGCGGATGATGGGGAGCCCGACCAAGACCTCAGTGACGAGGAGGAATCCGACTCCGGCGACGATAACCCGGGGGGTAATCATGGTGATGACAATGACGACCCGGGCTACGGCTCTGACCACATCGACTAGTTCGGTGATGTCGCGGGCAACGTCATTGTAGGATTCCTAGTCTACCGTAGTGGGGTCGGGTTTGTAGTATAGTGTTTTTCTTTAAAGTTGTACTCGTTTATTTCCAGTGTGCTGAACCGATGTTTGATAAATAAATAGAAGTATGTAAGATATGTTTTATGTTATGGACTCCATGTGGTAACAAGTACATATGATTCTTGTAGCAGATGCCGATGCGCACACGTGGATCTGATGGAGCCGGGTCTTCTCAGGGAGGGGATGATATCCCCAACCCTCCACCTGCTCCACCTTCCCTGGCAGATGCCATTGCTGTTCTTTTGAGTGCCACTACCGACAATGCTCGCTTGTTGCGCAAGTTAGCACAACGCCAACCACACCCCGCCCCAAACTTCAGAGCACAGCACAATGGGGAGGGAGAAACTCGGTACGTGGACTTTACCGAGACAAGACCCCCAGTGTTCACCAAGGCTAATGAGCCTTTAGAAGACGACGACTAGCTCCGAACAATGGAGCACAAGTTCAGTCTGATCCGATGTTCGTAAACTCAAAAGCCCCTGTTCGCAGCCCAACAGCTTCGGGGAGCTGCGGAGGCCTGGTGGGAGAATTTTCTAGCTATCCAAGATCCAGGACACCAGGTCACCTGGACAGAATTTAAGGACGCATTCCGCGCCCATTATATTCCAGAGGGGCTTATGGCCGTGAAGGCCGAAGAATTTCTCACCTTGCAGCAAGGCGATAAGAGTGTGATGGAGTACGTGGCAAAATTTAATCATCTTTCTCAGTATGCCACGGACCATGTGAACATAGATAAAAAGAAGAAGGCCTGTTTCATGCATGGTCTCAATATCAAACTTCAGACCATGATGACCACATGTCAAAATGCTACTTTCTACGAGGCGGTAAATATTGCCATCGCCTCGGAAGAAAAGAATAGAAAACACAAAGAAGCAAAGAAGAAGGCCGGTTCTTCGTCTTTCTCTGGTCGCGGTCAAAAGCGCCAGAGGATCATTTATCACCCATAGGGCCACAGACGCTTCCCAGCGCCGTCACCTTATCGTGGTCCTTTTCCCCCTCCACAATATAGACCAGGGCAGCACGTATATCCTCGACCTACTGCCATCGCCACTGCACCACGCCAGCCGAACGCCCCAGGTGTTCATCCCACTGCTCCGCCCAACCACAATTATCCTTGTTTCAATTGTGGTAAGCCCGGGCATTTTTCTAAAGAATGCCCCTACCCCCGCCAAACTAACCCCACTTTCCAAAGGCCACCCATTGGCCAACCTCAGCCGAGCCAATTCAAAATTGGGGCTCAGAAAGGACAAAACGCACCAAGGGGTAAACCTGGAAAGAAGGTGGGACAAGTCTTCCATACAGAGGTGGAGGCAATACCGGAAGGAGAACCGGTAATGATGGGTACGTTCCCTGTTGTGAAACATCCTGCCTTAATGCTTTTTGATTCTGGTGCATCTCATACATTTATCAACCGCACCTTTGTGATAAAGCATGACATACCCATTGGGGAAACAAAAGATCATTTTTATATACAGTCGCCAGGAGGACGACTGAGTTCTAAAGAAATGGTTCATCAGATACCCATCGAATTTGGTGGGCATAGTTTTCCCACTAGTATGATTGTTCTTAAGGACCAGGATATTGATGTCATACTAGGCATGAACTGGATGGCACAACAAGGAGTTGTGCTAGACACCTTACATTGAACCATTAAGATGCCATTGCCCAATGAGAATTCTTACCTTCTAATCCAGTTAGCTATTCCCAAACGGGCAATTGGGTAGGTTCATGCCACTAATGGGGCTGTAGTCAAAAATATCCCGGTGGTTCGGGATTTTCCGGACATGTTTCCTGAGGACCTACCAGGTCTGCCACCGGACCGGGATGTCCAGTTCAGTATAGAATTGAAACTAGGGACAGCCCCAATATCTCGAAGGGCCTACCGAATGGCACCGAAAGAACTGGCCGGATTGAAAACCCAACTACAAAAGTTGATGCAAAAAGGTTTTATTCAGCCCAGTTCCTCTCCATGGGGTTGCCCAGCCTTATTTGTGAAAAAGAAAGATCAAACATTAAGGCTGTGTGTCGATTATCGTCCCTTTAATGAGGTGACGATTAAAAACAAGTACCCCTTGCCCCGTATTGACTTGCTATTTGACCAGTTAGCCGGGGCCAAAGTGTTCTCAAAAATTGATTTGAGATCAGGGTACCACCAAATTAAAATTAGGCCGGAGGATGTACCCAAAACGGCCTTTACAACCCGTTATGGGCTGTATGAATACTTGGTGATGTCTTTTGGGTTGACCAATGCACCGGCCCATTTCATGTACTTGATGAACTCTGTCTTCATGCCAGAGCTAGACAAATTCGTGGTCGTCTTCATTGATGACATTTTGATCTACTCCAAGACTAAGAAAGAACATGCTGAACATCTGAGAATTGTGCTGACCCGTCTCAGGGAGCATCAACTATATGCCAAGTTCAGCAAATGTGAGTTCTGGCTAGACAAAGTCCATTTCCTGGGTCATGTATTATCAGCGGAGGGAGTCACTGTAGACCTAGGTAAAGTAGAAGACGTTTTGAATTGGAAGCCCCCGACTACGGTACATGAGGTTCGTAGTTTTCTGGGTATGGCGGGATATTACCATCGCTTTATCTCGGATTTTTCAAGAGTCGCTAAACCAATCACGACCTTGCTCAAGCATCAAACAAAATTTGTTTGGTCATCTGAATGTGAGCAAGCCTTCCAGACTCTAAAAAGATTATTAACAACTGCACCTATCTTAGCCCAGCCAGATATTGAAAAACCCTTTGATATGTATTGTGACGCATCAGGGATAGGGATAGGCTGTGTGCTAATGCAGGAGGGTCGCGTGATTGCGTATGCTTCCAGGCAGCTTAAACCACATGAAGAGAATTACCCGACCCATGATCTTGAACTAGCCGCCGTAGTACATGCATTAAAGATCTGGCGCCATTATCTGTTGGGGAACACTTGTCACTTATATACAGATCACAAGAGCTTGAAGTACATCTTCACTCAAGCTGAACTTAATATGCGCCAACGAAGGTGGCTAGAATTGATCAAAGATTACGACCTTGAGGTGCATTATCACCCTGGCAAGGCAAATGTGGTAGCTGATGCCCTCAGTCGTAAGGCTCACTGTAATTGCTTAACAGTGACGCCTAAAGATATAACTTTGTGCCAAGAGCTAGAAAACTTGGGAATAGAAATGATTTCTCAGGGAAGCCTCGCCAATTTAAAGATTGATTTCAATCTTGAAGCTCAAATCATAGAGGCACAAAAAGAAGACAAAGGCATGAAATATCTTAAAGAGAAAATTTCTAACAAAGCACCCACAGACTTTAAGGTGGATGATGCAGGAGTAGTCTGGTTCAAAAATCGTTTAGTGGTTCCAAAGGTACCTGAGCTACGTCAGCAAATCCTGGATGAAGCTCATACTATAAGATATTCCATTCATCCAGGAAGCAATAAAATGTATCAGGATCTGAAGCAAAGGTTTTGGTGGACGAAAATGAAAATAGAAATAGCCCGCTATGTGGCCCAATGCGATACCTGCCGAAAGGTCAAAGCTATTCGTCTCAAATCCGCTACAGAGTTGCAACCCTTGCCTATTCCAGCATGGAAATGGGATGATATTAGTATGGATTTCATAGTAGGATTGCCCAAGACGGCCAAAGGCTTTGATTCTATTTGGGTCATTGTGGATCGTCTCACCAAAACAGCACATTTCTTACCTGTGAAGATATTATATCCTGTCTCCACCTATGCAAAGATCTATTTTGATCGTATACTAAGTCTACATGGGGTGCCAAAGACAATAGTGTCAGATAGAGGTACGCAATTTGTCTCCCAGTTTTGGAAATGCTTACATGAATCCTTGGGCACCAAGCTTTTATACAGTACAGCCTACCACCCTCAAACAGGTGGACAGACTGAAAGAGTGAATCAAACCCTAGAAGATCTATTAAGATCTTGTGCCCTAAATTTTCAAGATAAGTGGGATGACTGCTTACCTCTAGCAGAGTTTTCCTACAACAATAGTTACCAAGAAAGTATTAAGATGGCTCTCTTTGAGGCACTATATGGCCGTCGATGTCGAACTCCACTACATTGGTCAGAACCTGGAGAAAGGTGGTTCTTTGGGGTTGACTTAGTGAAAGAAACTGAGAACAAAGTTAGACAAATCCAAAATAACTTGAAGATTGCTTAGTCTCGACAGAAAAGCTTTGCCGATAAAAGATGTCGACCCTTAAAGTTCGCCAAAGGTGACCATGTGTACCTGAAAGTATCCCCAATGAAAGGAGTAAATCGTTTTGGCGTTAAAGGCAAGTTAGCGCCTCGTTACATTGGTCCATTTCCAATCATTGACCGATGTGGACTGGTAGCTTACCGCCTTAAACTGCCCAAACGATTATCCGGGATACACAATGTATTCCATGTATCTCAACTGAAAAAGTGTCTTCGGGTACCAGACCAAGTTTGAGATATCGAAGATGTGGAACTTGAACCGGATCTGACTTATGCGGAATACCCTATCCGAGTATTGGACCAAAGAGATAGAGTTACTCGTAGAACGACTACCAAGTGGTACAAGGTGCAATGGAGACAACACTCTGAAGAGGAAGCCACATGGGAATCTGAAGATTATCTAATGGAGAATTTTCCTGAGTTCCATGCGTCTCTTCAAGACAACATCCAATAAATAGGAAGTGTACTTTGGTGAAGGAAAAGGGTAGTCAAAGCCATGTACCTAATGTACATATATGTTTATAATTGAGTAGTCTTCCCCAGCTTCTTGTCTTATGAAGAGGTTGAAGATGAAATAGTTTGAAAAATTTCCTTTTCCATTACATACCCTAAGGCTTTAAATCTCGGGGACGAGATTTCTTTAAGGGGGAAGGGCTGTAACATCCCCGATGTTACGGTTAATAAAACTGGATCATGTCATCATGAGCATTGCATCGCATATTTGTTAAGCACATTATTATGCATCAACTTAAAACAAGTTTATTTTCATTACTTGTGCTTAGGGAAGTAAAGTGTGCTTATGTTGTGAAGTAATGCTTGTGTTGGTTGTATAATCCCTAGGGAAGAAGGTTTCCGAGAAAATAGGGGGGAAAACCCTGATTTTAAAACCCTGGATTTGCCCCCTTTTGTGTAATTTAAAAACTAAGAAAAATTTTAAGTTGAGTTCAAAAGCAAAGTTGTAGATCTTGTCAAGATGTACAACTTTGGTGTTTTGAGTTTTTGAAGTTTCAATACAAAATTCAAAGTAATTTTGAAAATACAGATTTCCAAAAAGTGTCCCCTTTTCCAATTTGAATCCCCAATTCAAAATCGATTTGGAATCTTGAAAAGTGACCAACATGAAAGTTGTAGAGCTCAAAAAGTTGTTGTAGAGCTCAAAAAGTTGAACAACTTTCATGTTGGAAAATTTTCTAGTTGTTATGGAAAATCAAAAGTAATTTTGGAAATTCTGATCTGCCCCAATTCAAAAATTTGAATTTCCCCAATTTGAGATTTGAAGTTCAAGCTGTTTTGTCAAATTCACCCTTTTCCACTTAGAATCAGCTTTGGACACCAAAACATGTTTTGTAGCTTGTGAAATTCTGCACAAGTTTCATTTTAACAGATTTTGGACTTTAGTTCAAAGTTTGGGTGAATTTTGCAAAAAGTCAGAAAAGGAAAGGATAGGGGTTGCTACAGTGATACGATGAGGATCACCAGCCCCCTGTCCAGCGCAGCCGCCGCGCGTGCAGCGCCACGCGCATGCGTGCAAGCACGCAGCTGCTTGCCTGCCTGCATCACTGGACTACGTGGACGCCCCGGGCTCGCTTCCCCCTCACCTTGAGCACCAGCGCGGACGGTGCCGCCCGATTTCTCTGTCCAAGACCGAAGAACCCTGACGGCTCTCTCTCTCAAATTGACCGCACTCGATCCATCTCAAGTCAAATTGAGCAGTCCACAACGTTCGCCACACCCTTGCGAACTCAGAGCACCCCCTAGCTCACCCTATAACCCGCCCAATCGCCGGCATCTCTTCTTCTTCCCCAACTCCGGCAAGAACCCCCGCCGTGGAGCTCTCTCCGTGGCCGCGCTTTTCCAGTGAGCAATATACCTTGCTAGCGGATGTTTCCGGTTCCTCTTCATCCCTAGAAGCTCATGCGCTTTCTCTTTTTCCCTAGACGCGAGCAGGATCACAGGAACGACCTCGCCGGAGCCGGAGCACCCGCCCGACGACACTGCCACCATCGCCAAAGCATTCCGTTGCTCCTCCCACCGTGGTGATGTGAGCACCATGCTCCCCACTTCTTCCCGAACCTCCTTGACTTGCTCGTTTGTGCTCTACCGAGCCCTAGTGGTCGTTCTATGGTCGGCTATGGCGGCCGCCCGCCATTCGCGTGGCCGAGGTGGAAGGGAGAGAGTAGAGCGCGTTTGGGTGATGGCAATAGGATCGCGAAGGCGAGGCGAGGCTGGTGCGCGCGCGCGTGGGCCGAGACCCTCGCCAACGGCGGCCGGAGCCATGGCCGAGCCGTCGTGCGTGATGAAGAAGAAGCTAACGGGTGGGACCTCCCCGTCATCGTCTCGCATAGAGAGGAGGAAGGAGGGTCTAACAAGCGGGACCCGCCCGTCAGTGGCCGCGTTAGAGAGGCAACGCCCGCGCGTGACGCGGGAGGGCTCTCGGGCCGACTTGGGCTGTGTCCGAACGGGCCAACCGCGTAGCACAGTGTGTTTTCCCTTTTTCTTTTTGCTTAAAAATGCTTGATATGCAAAATTGGGTACAAAATTGTACACTGACCCAAAAATCTTGGAAATTTCTATATAGGTTCCATAAAATAAGTAGAACCTAGGAAAAATAATGGATTCTATTTTCTGGTAGTTTGCATGTATATAAAAATTGCCTCTTTTAATTGATGAATGAAACTTCCATAAATTTTAATAATTTATGGGTATATCCAAAAATCACCAAAAATTGTGAGGAACCTCTAAATATTATTCCCTAGCTTCACACAAAATTTGGTGACATTTGGATAATGTTTGAATAAGATCGTATTAAACCTTTAATTAGTAATTAAATAATAATTCTAGAATAATTAGATGATTATTAGTTTAAATTCTCAAAATTAGGGTTTGAGTGATTTTGGGATTGTGTGATGACCTAAGGTCATTAACCTTAATGACCTTTGGCATTTAATTATTGTTTGGCATTAATGTTTAATTACTGTCATTAATACTTAATTAAGAATTAATTAAGATAAAAAGGATTAATAATTAGTTAATTAAGGATAATTGTGAATTAAGAGAAATCTTAATTTACTGATGCAACCTCTTGGGTAAAAACATTAAAAGGGTAAACAACTTTAATTATTGCTTAGTCTGTATTGCACCGAGAAGGCCCGTTGTACTCAACTCGGTCCTTCCTAAATAATTGTCATACGCATATCATGAGCATCCATCATTTTGCATATAGTTCACGTGACCGAAGGAGTGACCGTTGAACCGAACCCCGAGGTCGGTGCTCCGTTCGAGGAAGTAGAATCCGAGGCTTGGGAAGTCTCCGAGGAACCCTCTCAGCTCTGCAACCATGGCAAGCCCCGGATGCGTTAACCCCTCCTTGAATGTTTTCAATCTTTTATCACTTATAAATTGAAAATGCTGCATTAGGTAGTTGAGAATTGGGTTAACCTACTTGCTGCATTCACTGCCTTGATATTTGTTATCCTGTCCTTGGCACCTGTTTTATTTTAAAATTGCGTAGTGATGCTTAGCCCTGCTACTAGATAGGTTTTTCAAACAAAGTTTGAAGGGTTGTTGTGGAATACACTTATGATCAATGATGTTTCAATTTGAGACCGGTCGGTGGACTTGCTTTAAGAATGGAGTCTTAAAGTAGTGTCTCCAACTGTGTCGATTAAGGACCGTTCCGTTGATGGCCTGCTGGGTTGAAAATTTATAGTACTAGCCACTTGCCCTCGGTAAGCCCAGTCTTGTGATCCCTCGACGTGAACAGCTACTCGCGCACTGGGCGTGGAGCGATGGCGAGAGTAGCGTGTACCCGCCTTACGGATCTGAGATGACCGGGAAACATCTAGATCGGCTGTAGGATGGTGGGGTACTATGCTCTCGGGTGCCGCGAACCTAGTCAAATTTGGGGAGAGCTCGATTTGGGTTGACATATGCAAGATTTGGTTCTACATATGTCGGGTGGTTAGGAACTCCAGCTGGATTGCTAAGCGATTTGAATCGTCGTTGCTCCCCGATTGGGAGACTCAATTCCTTCGACCCTCATCGTAGATAAATATGCAACTAAGTGATAAAATGAGAAAGGGGGAAATGTCTCATGAGGTTCGGATCCCAATTCCCGGTCTCAGAGTGACATGAAGCTATGGCCGTTGGATAGAAAATACTTTGATTAAGGACTAGGAACTCACAGACTTGTCTGTGAGAGGCAACTAGATAGACTGTCCTCGAACTCCTCGACCTCTTAAGGAGAGGAATTCGCGGGTAAAACTTGAAAGTAAGGATGCACTATTAGTAAGCTTTTTGGCAAAACAATTTGGCTCCTTGCTCAGCCACTCCTTGTCTACCCTAAGCCTGCATTCCTAAGTTCTCCTCTTTTTCCGTCGGGTAAGTCTTGTTGAGTACTCCCGTACTCAGGGTTTTATAACCCCTGTTGCAGGTGAAGCTCAGGAGCCGACATGTTTCGGACCCTGTTGTGTGACTGTCGTCGAGGTTGATGATGAAGAAGGGTGAGCGTGACCCATGGGCACGGTCTGTAAATTTGTAATCTGTGTACTAAAGTTTAAGTTGCTCCGCTGGACCTGGCTTGTATTAACACTCTACTATTTGGAAGAACTACTTTTGTAAATTAGGTTATGTAATACTTCCGCTGTTTTACTCTGAAATATTATTTTGGTCTTATGTCATCTGTGATACTGCAATGTCTTCACAATGAATGATCCTGGTGTTAAGGTGGCCACTTGCTATCCTGTAAGGGCGAGGAGAAGAAGTTTTCGTTAATTGACCATTGCTGGTGGTTAAGACGAGCTTGTTTGATACGCCTCAGGTAGCGGTGGAATGAGCATCCTGAGATGCTCATCGGACTCCTTAGGACAATGACAGGTGTCGGTGGGCCCAAATACTTAGGAGGTTCTGCCACAGTTTTCTGAAGAATATTCTTGATTTGCTTGTTGGAAGTCTCTGCTTGGCCGCTTGTCTGAGGATGGTAGGGAGTAGCGACGTTGTGACGGATTCCATGTTTGGATATATAGTGCTTGAAGCGTTTGTCGATGAAGTGTGCTCCTCCATCACTTATCACTACTCTGGGGACTCCAAATCTTAGAAATATAACTTCCTCAAACATCCTCTTTGAACTGATGTTGTCAGCGTGTTTGCAAGGTAGTGCCTCTACCCACTTAGAGACGTAGTCAACTGCCACCAAGATGAACTCACACTTCTTTGATGGGGCAAATGGACCTATGTAGTCTATTCCCCAGACATCAAAGAGCTCAATCTGAATGTTGTTGGTGATTGGCATGGCATGCTTTGTGTTTATGTTTCCGTGCCTTTAACATGGCCCACATCTTCTGATATATTGCTTCGTGTCTTCATACATTGTAGGCCAGTAGAATCCACACTGCCAGATCTTTGAATGTGTACCGAATGCTCCATAATGACCTCCATAAGATGATGAATGAAACATGTCGATGATCTTCCATCCTTCCTCGGTGGTCACACATCTCCTGAGTAAGCCATCAAAGCATAGTCGAAAGAGGTATGGCTCATCCCATATATGTGAACGACTTTCTTGAATAAGCTTCTTCTTGTTCGCTCCTGGTGGTACATACCCTGAAACCATAAAATTAACAATATCTGCATACCAGGGGTCAGACCTGTTAATCCCGTAGAGCATGTCGTCCCGACGTGAATCATTGATGGGGGTTTCCTGTGGATTCTTAAAATACATTCTAGACAAGTGACCAACAACAGAATTTTCTACTCCCTTTTTATATTTTATTTCCATGTCAAATTCTTGAAGTAATAAGATCCATCTAATTAGGTGAGGTTTAGCATCTTTTTTAGTGAGCAGATATTTTTGTGCAGCATGATCCGTGTAAACAGTTATTTTAGCTCCAACTAAATAAGATCTAAATTTATCAATGGCAAAGACAACAGCCAGAAGCTCTTTTTCAGTGGTTGCATAATTAAGTTGAGCTCCTGTCAAAGTTTTACTAACATAAGCAATTGCATGATGCTTCTTATTTTTAGTTTGTCCCAAAACTGCCCCCACAGCATAATCACTAGCATCACACATAGTTTCGAAAGGCAACGACCAATCAGGGGGTTGAATGATTGGTGCAGAGATGAGTGCATTCTTTAATAAATTGAAAGATGTTAGGCATGCATCATAAAATTCGAAAGGAGCATCCTTGGCTAGCAAAAGAGTAAGTGGTCTAGCAATGAATGAAAAATCTTTTATGAATCTGCGATAAAAACCAACATGGCCAAGAAAGCTTTGAATTCCTTTTATATTCAAAGGTGGAGGTAGTTGTTCAATTACTTAAATTTTAGCTTTGTCTACGTCAATACCTCTTTCAGACACTAGGTGTCCCAACACTATTCCTTCCCTAACCATAAAATGACATTTTTCCCAATTAAGGACTAAGTGCTTTTCTTCACATCTTTGCAAAACCTTGTCTAAGTTTTCAAGACAACTATCAATAGTTTTTCCATATACTGAGAAATCATCCACGAAAACTTCCATAAACTCTTCAATCATATCAGAAAATATAGACATCATGCATCTTTGAAAAGATGCTGGTGCATTACATAACCCAAAAGACATTCTACGGTAGGCACAAGTTCCATATGGGCATGTAAAAGTCGTTTTGCTTTGATCATCAGGATGAATCGGGATCTGGTGATACCCTGAATATCCATCTAAGAAACACAAGAACGAATGGTTCGCTAATCGCTCTAGCATCTCATCCATGAAAGGTAAAGGAAAATGATCCTTTTTTGTGGCGTTGTTCAGTTTTCTATAGTCTATGACAATCCGCCACCCTATGATGGTGCGTTGAAGAATTAGCTCGTTCTTTTCATTTGTAATGACAGTCATGCCTCCCTTTTTAGGCACAACTTGCACTGGGCTCACCCACTCTCTGTGCGGCACAGGATATATAATCCCTGCTTGCAGCAACTTTAGAACTTCCTTTTTAACTACCTCTCTCATCGCATTGTTAAGTCTTCGTTGGGGCTCTCGAGAGGGTGAAACAGAATGATCTATCGGAATACGATGGGTACAAATCATAGGACTGATTCCTGTAATATCTTGGAGTGACTAGCCGAAAACTGAATGATGTTTCTCAAGAATGGTCATTAATCGCAGATTTTGCTCCTGAGTGAGTTTATCACTAATGATCTGAAGCGCCCCTGGTAAACCAGGAACTCAAATGTCATATAATACTAGTCCTAGGAGGCTAGTAACAAATTTATTACATCAGATAAGTTTTAGCGCAGTAGTCTCGATAAGCGTGGACAATGAAGGCACGCTATAATAATAAGACACCAAAATACAACATAGGTCCAAAGGACCCAGAAACAAACGATATCACAACCGAACATCTGACAAGTCCCAATGCCACTGGCTTAGTTGGGTGCAGACATGACCTTACTCGAACGCCACTTCGGGATCGAAGTCTAGATCTTCCTCTGTTTAATAAAGCAAGGGTGAGTACAAAGTTCTCAGCAAATCCAACCTTACCATACGGAAGGGGATAACAATATACATGCATATGGATAAATCAAGGATGAGGCTTAGTTTTATTTGCATAAAGCTATCTTTTTACACATGCAAGGTTTCATTTCACAACTACTATTGTAAAAGAACTCTTTTTCCACATATGATAGTATTTCTGAAAATGGGGGTTTGATCACAATTTTAAGTGTTGTTGAACCCTTGTTCCCACAACACAATGGCAGTCAACCATTTATTTCCAAAATCACACTCACTCTCATGTTTTCACTCATCCCAACCCATCTAGTTGTTGAAACCAAACCATAACCTGTCCAAGACCGCGGACACGGCTATCTAGATAGATTTACACTCTACAGAGGTTATACACTTTTCCCACAAGTAGGATACCATAACTTACACCGTCGTGTAAGCACAGATCCATCAAAGTCATTACCCTCCATAGCTAAGTAATGGCGCTCACCAAAGGCCATATCTCATGATACCACAATAATTCATAAAGTTCTTTTCATATATTTCCACATACATCACTAAGGAACAAATGTAGTGATGAGTATCCAGGATGAGTGACAATTCCTAAGCATACTAAATATTAATATTTCTGTCATAGCATATTATTTGTTCCTAGGTTTGAATAAGACAATTACTGGGTAATATTAATTCAAGGATGGTTATTCAACAGGTTTTAACTAAGCAGCGAAAATACTTCGTACATATATCGTACATGCAATATTTAAAATGGCTTCTACGGGTTGTGTTTAAAAATAGGATCAATCTGCATCAAAGGAAATTGGTTGGACTTGCCTCCGTCGGTGTCCTCGGCAAACTCCTGCTGACAGTCTGGGTCCTCGGCGTTAAACTCGCGGTACTCGTCTCCAACGTCCGCGTTTTCCGGCTCGTTCACTCCGTCAGCTAAAATACGCGACGACCGACACAGACAACAAGCACAGAGACACAGACAAATATAAGGAGAGATATAGAAAAAAATACTATAGAAAGACAGAGAAGAGCAAGGAGATGCTCATGAGCTGCCCACCTCGTCTTGCGACGACAGTCGAGCTCGGCTTGTGCGTATGGCCGTATACGTTATACGCGAAGTGAGAGCGAGTGAGCGTGTGAGCGAGCGTGAGTGAACGTGCTACTTTGGGTGTCGAGAGTGAGCACCCGAGGCTGACTTTTTATAGGCCAGAGGAGTGAGGTTATGCCTCTGGTGCTCAGCTTCGTGCCATTAGAATTGCTACTGTAGTGCATGGCTACACAGGATGACAGGACGGTGGACGGTGCCAAAATTTACATGCAAATGGCAATGTCTCATTTGCATGCACGGTGCATACAAATGGTCGGTGCATGCTTGTCCTACATGCATGCATGCATGTGTTGACGGTCCTTAAGTATCAAATTTAATTATCAAATAAATAAAGAAAAGGATCCAAATGAAATCAAGATCTAGACGTAGGGTTTTATCTGACAGAATTCCACGAGTTTTGGTGTTTGTCTATTTCTGCAGAGGAAATATGGAAGAAAGGCCCACATGTCAGGATTACGTAAAGATATTAACGTGCTGCGCAATTATCTTACATCTAGAAGACTGCAGAAGCCACGAGACCGAAGCGGAGGCGAAACGGGGCCAGAGACAGGGCGCCCGCCCTGTCCTACTGGGCGCCCGCCCTGCCCCTGTGTCCAATCAGGACTCTGCTTTGCGGGAGATCTCCACCGACCTAAAGGATGAATCTAAACCATACAATCTATGTCGGTTTGATCCAAGGGCCCATATTCAATTGGAGGGACTATAAAACCAGACCCCCTGGCCCCTGGAGGAGAGAGCCTCTCAACCCTAATTCATTGTTCCATCAAGGGAGAAGAAGCCTCTGATCAAGATTAGAGCCACCACATCAATGAGATATCTAGATTAGCATAGCTACATAGGATTAGAACTAGAAGGAGTCAATCTTCGATTGGTTTCCGGATCTGTCAGGAGGATTCTTGGTAATTCTCTAATTGTGCTTCTAATTGCTTTCTAATTATCTTTGTTCTCAATATTATGAATATGACTTTGTTCTTCTTCAATATATTGCTTATGACTTTTCTCTACTTGCTTATATTCAAGATTATATTGTTCTTAGTTTATCATAGTTATGTACTTGGCTTAGTTAGATACGATCTATATACATGCTTAGGATCGTATAGCGTTTATCCATCGGATCCATGATAGATATTGTGTAGGCGTGGTGCTTATACCGTATTTATCTGCGATTGTACCCAATATGCCAGATCGTGGGGTAGTTCGTGATAGTGACAGCTTCATTGATTCTTATATAGTCCCCCTCTCGTGTATTGGGCTGGCAGAGCAACATTATTACAGGGGAGTGATTGCTATGTTTCTCATATTCCTTGCTAATATCACTATGCATGGGCGTAGTCTTGTCTTGCAATGATTGCTAAGTATGCTTGCACTAATTATGATAATGCTAGACTATATAGTTAAGAATAACTTAGGGAATATTCTTGTAGTTCGTTCTAATACCATGCTAATGACTTTCTAGAGTATCTAATTGAGGTGCTTATCATATTTATTATGTGGCTAGATCAGATTAGTTATCCTTGTCACTATTATTATTTCATATATCTTTTATGTGACACTTATCCCTGTATGAAGAGTTAGATATAATGTTCTCAATTATACATGCAATGATAGATGCTCAATCTCATATTCTATTATGTAATCATTAGTGATGATTTCTAATCCCTTCCCAGTGGTAAAAATATAAATAACGATACCTGGAATACTTCCCGGTTAAAATGCTACATCGGTATTAATCTGTGCGCTTGCAGATCCCATTCATTATTTATTTAGAAGAGCAATTGCATATTTCAATACCGCGTCTCTCATATCATGCTGGGGATGACAACTTGGCTTAAGTGGTGTGAGGGATAGGTTTGGCATTTTTGGCACTGTTACTAGATTTAGAGAACTTAGTCTACTTTTGGTAATGATGTTAAGAATACCCAACAAGCATTTTTGGCGCCGTTGCCGGGGAAGGTTGATTACTAATCAGGAATGGAATAAAATATTTTGAGTTATCATTCGCATCACTAATATGATTGAGCTTATCTATTCTCTCATACAGTTTTACCCTGATATTTTTCTATTTTATCTTATGCAGGGGAATGTATGAATAGAAGACATCTTCCAGGAAATTTTGTTGACAATCCTGAAGCATTATTCAAGAAGACGAGAGCCAAGCTAAAGAAATCATCAACACTTCAGCAAGAAGCTTCATCCAATCAAGAAGATCACCGGAACTTGTCTTCAGAGTTCGAGGCCATGGCGAACAAATCAATCCGCGAGTTCTCAGCTCCCACTACGGACAACATCCGCACTGGACCTGCTGCAGAGATCGATGGCAACTTTGAGCTCAAGCCTGGACTTATCAACATGGTGCAATCCAACCAGTTCTGTGGGAAGGCACACGAAGATGCTAGTGCTCATTTACAACACTTCCTGGAGATTTGCAACACATTCACCATACAAGGAGTTTCCAAAGATGCTATACTACTTCGCCTCTTCCCATTCTCACTGTTAGGAAGAGCGAAGCAGTGGTTCTACGCTACAAAGTAGAAGAATACTACCTAGGCACTCTGCTCAACAAACTTCCTGGCAAAGTTCTTTCCCATGGGCAAGACTAATGCTCTCCGTGGGAAGATTACAAGTTTTCAGCAACAAAATGATGAATCTGTTCCAGAAGCATGGGAGCGCTTTCAAGACTACATCCTAGAATGTCCCCATCATGGAATGGAGAGTTGGCTATTGATGCAGACATTCTATCATGGGCTCAGCAACAGTGCCCGAGAGACCATGGATGCTGCAGCTGGAGGAGCATTCTTATCACTTACTATACCACAAGCCACAGCTCTTGTGGAGAAGATGGCGTCCAATCAAAGCTGGAATGAAGAGAGGACCCAGACACGCAAGAGAGGTGGAGGTATACATCAGCTGAAGGAGGTAGACATGCTGTCTGCAAAGCTAGACCTGCTCATGAAGAAGCTCGACGATAGGGTTGGAGACAAGAAAGAAGTTATGCACATCTACGACTCTCACATGACTTGTGAGGAGTGTGGAGACACTGGACACTCAGGCAACCACTGCCCTGAGATACTTGAGGATGTGAACTACATCAACAACAACAACAACTACTACAACCGTCCTCAACAAAATCAAGGTTGGAATCAACAGAGGCCTAACTACTCAGGTAATTATCAAGGTAACAATTCTTACAACAACAATAATAATTTTCCACCTTTGAGAGAGTTAGTGTCTAATCAAGGAAAGCTAATGGATAACCTATCTAAGAAATTGGCATCTAATGATAAAATGCTAGAAAATATAAATAGTAGAATGGATAATTTTTCTACTGCCATCAAGAATCAAATTAGCTTTAATAAAATGATTGAATCCCAGTTAAATCAAATAGCTGCTGTTGTTCCTACTACTAACCCCGGTATACCATCACAACCGGAAGGATTAGAATCTGCAAATCTTGTAGACATGTTTGATGCAGGTAATTGGAGTAACCCCGTCACTGAATTTTCTACTGACCGTCTGTCGGTCAAGAGAGGCGATCCAGGACGCCCCGTCATCCCGATCTCCATCGGCATGGTGGACTTCCCAGAAGCACTCTGTGACTTTGGCTCTAGCGTCAACATTATACCCAGGGTACTCTATGAGAAATTCTTTACATATCCTTTATTAGAGACAACCATGTGTTTGTAGTTTGCAGATCAGACGATAACTTTCCCAAAAGGAATAGTGAGGAACCTTTGTATCCAAGTTGGTACCTTGTACGCCCCAGCAGACTTCGTAGTGGTAGAGACCGGAAATGATGAGAGAGCACCTATCATCCTAGGGAGGCCATTTCTGAACACCACGGGAGCTATCATCTACGCCAGTGCTGCCAAGATCAGTTTCTACGTCAAAGGGAAGAAGGAGACATTTTTCTTCAAAAACAAGACTACACAAATTCAAGATCAATCCAGACGTGAATCAAGGAAGAGGACCAACAGGAGAAACAGGAACAAGCAAGTGTGGACCGAGTCAGCTAAGATGGTCACTGTAGCCCATGGAGGCCAAGATCACCAACTTAAGTCACCGTTTTTGACCAAGAAGGACGACCCAGGAATGCCAAGCATCTACTGCTCCATAAATGGATATAACTTCTACAAGACGATTTGCGACACCGGATCAGGCGTCAACATAATGGCCGCAGTCACTTATCGGCTCTTGTTCGGGACCATGCCACTAAGACCAACATACATTCAGCTCCAGATGGCAGATCAGACATTCCGAGAAGTTAAAGGAATAGTAACTGATGTCCCAGTCAAAATAGACGATCACTTTGTCTACACAGACTTTCAAGTTGTTGACATGGGAGAAGATGAGTACGATCCACCCATCATCCTTGGAAGACCGTTCCTTAGCACCGTTAAAGCAATCATCTACATTGGAACCGGAGAAGTCCATATGCACTTCCCCTCAGAGAAGGTACGCCGTTATTTTAATGACCCTGACTATATCGTTGAAGAATCTAAGCAGGTCAGAAAGAGACGCAACCGCAACCAGAGGAGGCAGATCATCAAGGACGGATGGGCAGACTATGAAGGAGAAGTTGTAAGGTCAGAAGACGTTGAATTTAAACAGAATTATCTAGAGGAGATTGAAGCACCGAGTCAGGTATGGAAAATGAAGATAACTATACAAGAAGAGGAGGCGCTGCCGGAAGTACCGACTACGCCACCCAACGAACCTCAGGACGATTAAGAAATTGGAGAGTCCCGTTCGGAGGACTTAAAAACACCGAACGCTTTGCCAAGAGGTAAACTTGGTAGTTACCCTTTCCCTTTCAGTTATTTCAAATAGTTTACTTAGTTAATCATATTCACACTATCTTAAAAAGAAAATAAAAATGTTAAAAACTATAAGCCCCATGTGAGTAGACGAGTGGCATAAAACCCATAAGTACATTCACTGTGGTGGCATAAAAATAAAATAAATATTTTTCTGCTTTATAAAACAAAAATATAAAAACAGGGAGTAACATTTATTAAGGAGTCTCAACATAATAAATGCTAGATATTTATGCTAACACTTAATCAGTTCCACAAGCTTTGTTGTCTGTTTGAGCTCCACATAAATTTAAGAATCAAGAAGACTGGCAGACGGAGGACATTCTAATCACTGTCAGAATGCTGCTGACTTTCAAATACACCTCTACCACCTGCCAGCTACACCAAGAGAAATTACGTCAAAATTCAGCTTGGGGGAGAGCACCCCCATTTATCACGATAAGTATTTCTATCTATCTTTATACTTATATTATTTTAGAATATTAAAATACACATAAACTATGGGAAAACCAAATAAAGATTTTATGCTTATATATATATCTTTTGCTTAGTGTGTTTAATAAATAAATAAAGTGGTTATGCTAATCTGTATCTAAATAAAACTTAAGCATGGATATGATAAATAGTTGCTCTGCCTAATTTGCAAATTTTAAGTTCTCTCTCAAGTTTAGATATAACTGTTATAATTTAAAGCTTGCTCTAGACCTAAACTTGTGGGATGAAAACTTGATCTGAAGTCGAAGTTGTTAATGGATATGATATGGGAAGGTTGAGCTGCTGTTTATCTGTTCCTAGAGATGCTAGAATTCTGGAGAATTTTATCTTTGAAATTCTTTAAAATGTTGCATGATGAGTTCCTGTATGATGAGAGTTTAAATTCCTACCACAGCCATATATACATGCTTGCTAGACTTTGAGCCACACATTTAATATTTACTGCTTATGAGCATTTAGTGTGGTCAAGCTGTGTAGACCCTTAGGAGCTTGTCATGTGGTTAAATCAAGATTTTACTTGCATGTTCACTCATATATGCTACTTCTACTCCGGAAGTACCATCCACATATATCCATTCATTTCCATCTCCAGAACCACCTAAAAATATTCTACTCCTAATCCGGGAGAGAATAGCCAAAAATATTTCTGTTTTCCCTTTGTGAAATAAATGCTCAAGTTATCTTGTTACTACCACTTGCTATATTATCTCAAGAGATGAGTGCTCTAATAAAATATATATATATACGAGGAAATAAAAAGGAGCAAGTGCTCGGAACCTCGAAAGAAAAAAAATGTGAGACGAGAGGTAAAAATGGACAAGTGTCCGACAGTAGAATTAGGGGTACAAGATACCCACCTGAGAGAAAAGAAAAAGATGAGCATCTCATTCTCCTCATAAAGTTTCAAAAAGCAAGGAAGGTATGTATCCCCTCAAAAGAGCAAAAGTAGAATTAGACTTCCACCACCATTGTTTTCACCATTGTTATCACCATCATCACCATACACCATTCATTCGCCACACATGCACATCTTGATTTGGCTTATAGACTTGTTACTTTTGATCCATGGTTTGACTATGCAATAAATGTCTTATAAGTATGTATACTTTATCTCCCACCTATGAGCTCCAGATATTAAAGCCTTATTAGAGTAGGATGAGAGAGAAGGCAATGTCATTATGCTTTATACCATAAATACTACATATCTTGAGAGAAGGCATATACCATCACTGCCTTGGTAAGGATCCAAAAATACCACAAAAGAGAGACCTGAGAGAATCATACAAGGAATTTCTGAGTTTTATTTGAAAATCTGCAAAAAACCCTAGAGCTATAGCTGATCAAGAATAAGAGACATGGCACTTGGTAGACTGTTCTATCTTTTAACCACTCAAGACAGAAGTGACAGTTACAAGTCCCATGGTGAAGGTAAAGTAAGTAAGTTTTAAGTCTTGACAGTTTACTCTAACTCAGAGATGAGATCTTATTTAAAAGCATGTGAACCACCAAATTTTTTAAAGATATTGCAACTACTTATGATCCATAGTTGAGTCTATCCTTGCTCAGGGACGAGCAAGAGGTAAGCTTGGGGGAGTTTGTTGACGGTCCTTAAGTATCAAATTTAATTATCAAATAAATAAAGAAAAGGATCCAAATGAAATCAAGATCTAGACTTAGGGTTTTATCTGACAGAATTCCACGAGTTTTGGTGTTTGTCTATTTCTTCAGGGGGTTATCAGGAAATATGGAAGAAAGGCCCACATGTCAGGATTACGTAAAGATATTAACGTGCTGCGCAATTATCTTACATCTAGAAGACTCCAGAAGCCACGAGACCGAAGCGGAGGCGAAACGGGGCCAGAGACAGGGCGCCCGCCCTGTCCTACTGGGCGCCCGCCCTGCCCCTGTGTCCAATCAGGACTCTGCTTTGCGGGAGATCTCCACCGACCTAAAGGATGAATCTAAACCATACAATCTATGTCGGTTTGATCCATGGGCCCATATTCACTTGGAGGGACTATAAAACCAGACCCCCTGGCCCCTGGAGGAGAGAGCCTCTCAACCCTAATTCATTGTTCCATCAAGGGAGAAGAAGCCTCTGATCAAGATTAGAGCCACCACATCAATTAGATATCTAGATTAGCATAGCTACATAGGATTAGAACTAGAAGGAGTCAATCTTCGATTGGTTTCCGGATCTGTCAGGAGGATTCTTGGTAATTCTCTAATTGTGCTTCTAATTGCTTTCTAATTATCTTTGTTGTTCAATATTATGAATATGACTTTGTTCTACTTCAATATATTGCTTATGACTTTTCTCTACTTGCTTATATTCAAGATTATATTGTTCTTAGTTTATCATAGTTATGTACTTGGCTTAGTTAGATACGATCTATATACATGCTTAGGATCGTATAGCGTTTATCCATCGGATCCATGGGTAAATGATAGATATTGTGTAGGCGTGGTGCTTATACCGTATTTATCTGCGATTGTACCCAATATGCCAGATCGTGGGGTAGTTCGTGATAGTGACAGCTTCATTGATTCTTATATAGTCCCCCTCTCGTGTATTGGGCTGGCAGAGCAACATTATTACAGGGGAGTGATTGCTATGTTTCTCATATTCCTTGCTAATATCACTATGCATGGGCGTAGTCTTGTCTTGCAATGATTGCTAAGTATGCTTGCACTAATTATGATAATGCTAGACTATATAGTTAAGAATAACTTAGGGAATATTCTTGTAGTTCGTTCTAATACCATGCTAATGACTTTCTAGAGTATCTAATTGAGGTGCTTATCATATTTATTATGTGGCTAGATCAGATTAGTTATCCTTGTCACTATTATTATTTCATATATCTTTTATGTGACACTTATCCCTGTATGAAGAGTTAGATATAATATTCTCAATTATACATGCAATGATAGATGCTCAATCTCATATTCTATTCTGTAATCATTAGTGATGATTTCTAATCCCTTCCCAGTGGTAAAAATATAAATAACGATACCTGGAATACTTCCCGGTTAAAATACTACATCGGTATTAATCTGTGCGCTTGCAGATCCCATTCATTATTTATTTAGAAGAGCAATTGCATATTTCAATACCGCGTCTCTCATATCATGCTGGGGATGACAACTTGGCTTAAGTGGTGTGAGGGATAGGTTTGGCATTTTTGGCACCGTTACTAGATTTAGAGAACTTAGTCTACTTTTGGTAATGATGTTAAGAATACCCAACAGCATGCATAAGATATATTCATATGTGAGGGTGCACTACTATGCTTTCTTGCATGTAAGTTTGCTGGTACTTGCTGTTATTTGTGCGCGCAAAATATGGATGGTGCCTAGTTGAGCGTTGCGACTTGCTATCTTTTTGTACAGCAAAAGAGGAGCAGGGAAAAGACAATAGGTGGGGCCCGCATGTCGTGGTGCGCGTGCGAGCGAGTGCGCTCGGCGAGGGGGCCGGGCGCGAGTGCGCTGCGGCGCTGATGGTGGTGGGGTCGGCGCCGTTGCCGGGTATCGGGCAAAGCGAGTGTTGGCATTTCTTAACGTCATCACTAAAAACAGGGTTTAATCCGTCCTCAGCAACGATGTCAGAAATGTCGTGATAACACTTACTAATGCAATCACCAAGATTAGAGTATAAATCTATCCTAAGCAACGGTGCCAGAAATGCTTGTTAGCGTTTCTTAGCGTCGCTACCTAGAATAGGGTTCTGCTATACTCATGATAATGACATTGGCAGTGTTATATTGGCAGATCCGTAGCGTCACCACCTTGAATAGGAAGCTAGATCTACCTTCCCGATAATGGCGCCTTATTACCGTTAGGGTAGGGTTCGAGTTCTTAATCATGCTAGTGGCACTAGGATTGCCATGTTGGTATTCCTTAACAAGTCACTAGCTCGGCGCATGTCTAGCAACAGTGTTAAGTATATACCGGGGTGATAGTTCCTTAGGTTTGGAGTTTAAGTACCGCAAGCAGACGGGAATTACCGTGTAGCATATCAACCCGGGGATTTACCGAGTGTCGTATTTATAGGTTCGCTCTAAGGAAGGCTTAATATGTTAAGGATTCTAAGATAAGCATAGATCAAAGTAATTATGATAGCAATAATGGAATCAAAAGTCATAGCAGGTGATAAACATTTATATGTAGAATAGTGATCCATCACAATCTAGGCATGGCATATGGGCTAAGGAATAAAAAACGACTAAAAGAATGAATTGAATCAAAGAATAAACAAACAACCTATTGGAGCAGGTGTGGTCCTAGATACAGATCATGTCATAGAACTAGTTAATCATGCAATTATACTACTTAGATCTAGTCCTGTGTTTAGATAGTTTGGGAGGTTACGCGAGTACTGGTTTGCCAGCAACCTCCACAACTATTTAGACTCCTACACACTAGCCGAACGTGGGGGAATGCCAACGACGGACAGGGCTGTCACCACCTGACGCCATCCCCTCAACCGTGGACTAGGACAATGCATTTACCCGGCCTTTACACCCAAGCACCATGCTTACATGCAAAGAACCTACTCGGACTCCCCCGGGTGCCTGACCCTATGGATCAACAGGTAAGAAGCCCGAGCCTACTCAAAAGAGCATGATAAACCCCCATCTTCACACAAAGCTATTTCTAGGCAATTAATTAACATGAAGCAATTAGACTAAAGTCCTAAGTGAGAATAATACAACATACACCTAGCACTAGTTCATATAATACACTACTAGCCCTAGGGTAGCATTATACTATAAGAACTATATACTAAAATGTATGTCATATCATTTTCACACCCAAGTTTCTCTCTAAGGAGCTAAGCCCTCCTTGATAGCTCACCCAACTCTCTCTCTAAAAGCTAAAAGGAAAAACTAAGAAGAGGTAGTGCCCAAGTGCCTTGAAGGTGGAGTGTTGATAGTGAATGTGATGAGATGAATGGAGCCTCCCTCTCCCCCTCCTTAAATAGGTGGGGAAGGTCGGCTCCCCAGGGTGTAAACTGCAATTTGCACGCGGGGACTACGGGAGGATAGGCTCAGCACCGCCTCTGCGAAAGGCGGTGCCGTGATGGGCTGGGCTAGGGTCAGCCGACCCTAGGGGGCGGCCACCTCCTGGTTGGCCCCGCTGGCCCCGGCCCGAAGCCCGTTGCCTTCCTCTCGGGCCCTTGAGTCTAGATCTACCTGCAAATTGATGCACTTCTATATTGGGCTTTTGGGTACTTGTTTATTTGCGCATTTTTTGACGTGTCGGATTGCGCCTTTTTATTTGCTTTCCACCTGTATGCCTGTATATGATCTGCAAAACACAACTTGCACTACATGTGGAACTTGGTAAGCATTTAATAAGTATATGTGGAACTTGCACTACATGTGGAACTTGGTAAGCATTTAATACATGCTTTTCTTCCTTTGCATGGACTATGTTGGCGGGGTAAATATGTCATTAAGAACCGCCAACAAACTCCCCAAAGCTTACCCCTTGCTCGTCCTCGAGCAAGAAGCTAAGATCTTGGTTGTTGATCAGGAGTTGCTACAATATTTTCACTTCTATCCAGTACATACCTTCAAACATGAATACTCCTTTGAATTTTGAACAGATATGCCATGGGGCTTATTGCTCATACCTTGAGTCGTTAAGCATTTGCAGGATGGATTTGATGAGATCGAGCACTATATCCCTAGTTCTTTACTTCACTTTTGTTCCGGAGTTTTTTTTTGATTTTCAAAACTTAGCACATTTATTTGTCAAATTAAACAATGGATCCAAAGAGAAAGTTAATCATACCATTGAATTTTTGAAAACTTTTTCTTTTCCATCATTCTCTTTTTTTCTATTAGAGGCACATGGCTATGTGGCTAATTCTACTGTTGGGCACTTGCCCATTTTTTTATTTTTATTTTTTTGAGGTTCCGGACACATGTCCCTTTTTATTTCCTCGTGATCTTTCTTTTTGAGGTTTTGGACACATGTCCCTTTTTATTTCCTCGGATGCTTTTTTTTGTTTTTCATAGCCATATGTCTTCTAACAAACTTTTGAGATGATAACATAATGAAATATTTTTGTTTTCAATGGTATGACAACCTCTCAAAGGGTCAACAAAGCTTAATCTAACTCAATGTGATTATTTTATTTTTGTAAAAACTCCAGAACTCTAGCGTTGTTTAGAACAGGATACTAGCAGCTCAGATCATCACAAATATATCCATTAATTACTTTAGACTTTAGATAGAGCATTTTGCAACCCACACATTTAATCATTTTATTAATTTGGAGAATTCAAGGTTGAAACTAGATACTGGAAGGAAATTACGATAGAGCAACTATTCATCATTTCAACAAGGAAGAAGCATATATCTTACATCACATATAAGAGTGGAATTATATTTTTGTCTTTTTAGCATTTTTTCATTTTTTTATATGCAATAATTAAAACATGAATTTAACTAATGGAAATTTCATATAGTAAACATGCTAATTTAAAATTAAGGATGCATGAAAATAAATATGCAATGCAGATAACCTAGGGATTGGGGGTCCTCCCCCAAGCTAGCTTCTGGCCTACTGATCGGGGTTATACCCCATGTACCGCTAGAAGTCTTGGGACTGTTTCAGCAGCTGATCTTGGCGAGCTTGCATTTCATCTTGCTGCTGCTGGTGCCAGGCCTGTTGTTGCTGTTGCCATAGCAACCCTTGCTGGTGCCACTCCATGGCCTGCTGGTGGTGCGCATCGGTGGTTTGGATGTGTTGTTGGAGAGTATCTTGGATCTCATCCGTGCGCACCACCAGTCCCCCAAGCTGAGCTTGGAGGCGCTCCAAGTCTGTTCGGCCTACTGTGGAGGCCGAAGGATGTTCTTCTGGTGATTCGTCCCTCCAGCGCGATTGTTGTTCCCAAGCTCTGGAATCCGCCTCACCCCACCCCTCAACACCTTGTGTCGGCATGGGTGTGTCCCACCCCGACTGGTAGATCGGCTGTGTATAGGAGGGTGGTGGCTGGGAGCTGGATCCGCCGATGTCCCTGCCAGAAACATTACGCTTTCGCGTAGTTTCAGCTGTCTGCAGATCAAAGGTTAGTCTCCTAGAGTTATACAAGTGTAGACCTGGGTTAGGTAACCGGATTACGTTTGTATATCCTGGGAAATAAAACACAAGACCGCCTGCATTATCTCTTTTCAAATGGTGACCTTGGATAAGATAGGTTTCATTAATCATGGTGCGTGGAATTTGAATATAATCAAGATCTTGCCCTTCCAACGCACCAATGGCCGTGGCCACACGTGTTATGGGTGAAGTCAAAGAGATAGGGGTGGTTGTCTTGATTATATCTAACCAATGCCTTACAATTTCTTGCACAGGTGCAACTTTTATTTTCATTCTAGCCGCGTAAAGTAACCTCATTTCATTTACTCGCACAACGCGGGTATCCTGGCTAGGAAACATTGTTATGGATAGCCAAAGGTGTAAAAACCTTGGAGTGGGGTGTTGGATGTGGGCATTTCTAGGATAGTATTTTCCAGTGTGAACTTGCCCCATGATTTCTTCCCAAAACTTATCCTTATCAAACCCTTTTGTGGCATGCACTAAATCAAGAGAGCATCTTTGATGAAAACCAAGGTATTTGCTTAAGTCTTTCCAAAAGATAGCATATTCTTTTCCAAATAAACGAACAGAAATACCTTCATATGTTTCTCTTAAAGTGCATAGAAATTGAATGGTAAATGTATAGGATCCATACTCAGTTATGGGGTGAATGTTGTCCCACCCGGTGGCATTCCATATGGAGAGAAATTCATAGTCCATACCGATGTCGGAGAGGAGCGAGTCGTCGTAGACCGGCGTATGGAGGAAGATCCGGTCCTTGAGCATGTTGTAGGCTTGATGTTCTCGATCACCCACCAAGTCGAACTGGTTGTTGACGGTCCTTAGTGCTCACATTTAACCATCAACTAATCATGGAAAATGATCTAAATGGAACCAACACCTAGATTTAGGGTTTTATCTGACAGAATTCCACGAGTTTTGGTGTTTGTCTATTTCTGCAGGGGGTTATCAGGAAATACGGAATAAAGGCCCACACGTCGGGTTTACATAGAGATATTTACGTGGTGTGCAATTTTCTATCATCTAGAAGACTCCAGAAGGCATGGGAACAAAGCGGAAGCCGAGAGGACTCAGGGACAGGGCGCCCGCCCTACTCTCCTGGGCGCCCGCCCTCACATAGAGTCCAATCAGGATTCTCTTTCGGGATATTGCTCCACCGACCTAAAGGATCAAGGATAACTGTTCAATCAATGTTGGTTTGATCCAACGGCTCATATTCACTACAAGGGAGTATAAACCAGACCCTCTGGCCCCTGGAGATCATACCTCTTCTACAGAATCAAAGTTAGGGTTTCAATTCTTCATCCAAGTAGAGAGGATCCCTCTAGTTCTTCTAGTTCTACCTCTAGTTCATTTAGTTCTAGTTCTAGTTCATCTAGTTCTAGTTCTAGTTTCTCTAGTTCTAGTTCTAGTTAGTTCTAGTTGTAATCTAGAAAATAGGGAGAGAGAAGAGGAGAGCGGAGGAGGAGCTGGATCTGTCGGATCTTCCTCAACATTGTACTTTTGCAGCAACTGGTTCGTTCTTCATCGTTCTCCAGGTTCTTCAATTCATAATTCCTGAGTTCTCTCATTACTTTTATTTACATTCAAGTTATTTATTCGATTCCCACTTGCATCAAGTGCTCTAGTCTTTATAACGCTAGAGTAGGAATTAGTAGATTAGACGTGGTGTTTAGTCTTGCAATTACATGGAATTGCACCCAATCGTGCGGATTGTTGTGGTAGCCTTAGGGTAGTGACAGCCCTAACGGTCGACGTATTCCACCTCGTTCGGATCGGTGTTTGTAGGACCGTAGTCATACCTTCGTAGCCCCCTTCTCATCTCTTTCTGTGGTTAGTGCTCTGATGTCCCGATATAGACAATCTTGAAGTAATTCTTGATTCTTAGATCAACTAGAGAACACTCAGGAAACTTCCTCTCTTCCCACCAAAAACAATTATATAGTTACCTTGGGCGATCTAGATTCTTAATTAGTCCACTCACATTCTCTCTGGAATACTTCCGGATGAAAGCTACATCGGTATCCGTGCGCTTGCGGATTTTTCTATTTGCGTTTAAAATACCCAACAAGCTTTCTGGCGCCGTTGCCGGGGAACGGTAGCTGTGCTAGTTTTGAACCAAGTCATCCGTGTATCCTTCTTCTTTTCCTTTTTTAACACACTCACCTTACCATTTTCACCACACCACATGGATTTCACTCTAAGCATTAATGAGCATGGAATTTATTTCATAGCCACTTCAGTTACTCCATGCTCATATGCAACATCTTTCCAATCCATTGGTTTTTCCAACATCACCACATTCGAGATCTCCAACCCCCTCATCCTTTCTATTTATAAATACTTTAAAAGGACGGTTGTCGATGCATATGTCTACATTAAATATTGTAGATCTCGTCCCGACGTGAATCATTGATGGGGGTTTCCTGTGGATTCTTAAAATACATTCTAGACAAGTGACCAGCAACAGAATTTTCTACTCCCTTTTTATATTTTATTTCCATGTCAAATTCTTGAAGTAATAAGATCCATCTAATTAGGCAGGTTTAGCATCTTTTTTAGTGAGCAGATATTTTTGTGCAGCATGATCAGTGTACACAGTTATTTTAGCTCCAACTAAATAAGATCTAAATTTATCAATGGCAAAGACAACAGCCAGAAGCTCTTTTTCAGTGGTTGCATAATTAAGTTGAGCTCCTGTCAAAGTTTTACTAACATAAGCAATTGCATGATGCTTCTTATTTTTAGTTTGTCCCAAAACTGCCCCCACAGCATAATCACTAGCATCACACATAGTTTCGAAAGGCAACGACTAATCAGGGGGTTGAATGATTGGTGCAGAGATGAGTGCATTCTTTAATAAATTGAAAGATGTTAGGCATGCATCATAAAATTCGAAAGGAGCATCCTTGGCTAGCAAAAGAGTAAGTGGTCTAGCAATGAATGAAAAATCTTTTATGAATCTGCGATAAAAACCAACATGGCCAAGAAAGCTTCGAATTCCTTTTATATTCAAAGGTGGAGGTAGTTGTTCAATTACTTAAATTTTAGCTTTGTCTATGTCAATACCTCTTTCAGACACTAGGTGTCCCAACACTATTCCTTCCCTAACTATAAAATGACATTTTTCCCAATTAAGGACTAAGTGCTTTTCTTCACATCTTTGCAAAACCTTGTCTAAGTTTTCAAGACAACTATCAATAGTTTTTCCATATACTAAGAAATCATCCACGAAAACTTCCATAAACTCTTCAATCATATCAGAAAATATAGACATCATGCATCTTTGAAAAGATGTTGGTGCATTACATAACCCAAAAGACATTCTACGGTAGGCACAAGTTCCATATGGGCATGTAAAAGTCGTTTTGCTTTGATCATCAGGATGAATCGAGATCTGGTGATACCCTGAATATCCATCTAAGAAACAGAAGAACGAATGGTTCGCTAATCGCTCTAGCATCTCATCCATGAAAGGTAAAGGAAAATGATCCTTTTTCGTGGCGTTGTTCAGTTTTCTATAGTCTATGACAATCCGCCACCCTATGACGGTGCGTTGAAGAATTAGCTCGTTCTTTTCATTTGTAACGACAGTCATGCCTCCCTTTTTAGGCACAACTTGCACTGGGCTCACCCACTCACTGTGCGGCACAGGATATATAATCCCTGCTTGCAGCAACTTTAGAACTTCCTTTTTAACTACCTCTCTCATCGCATTGTTAAGTCTTCGTTGGGGCTCTCGAGAGGGTGAAACAGAATGATCTATCGGAATACAACGGGTACAAATCATAGGACTGATTCCTGTAAGATCTTGGTGTGACTAGCCGAAAACTGAGTGATGTTTCTCAAGAATGGTCATTAATCGCAGATTTTGCTCCTGAGTGAGTTTATCACTAATGATCTGAAGCGCCCCTGGTAAACCAGGAACTCAAATGTCATACAATACTGTCCTAGGAGGCTAGTAACAAATTTATTACATCAGATAAGTTTTAGCGCAGTAGTCTCGATAAGCGTGGACAATGAAGGCATGCTATAATAATAAGACACCAAAATACAACATAGGTCCAAAGGACCCAGAAACAAACGATATCACAACCGAACATCTGACAAGTCCCAATGCCACTGGCTTAGTTGGGTGCAGACACGACCTTACTCGAACGCCACTTTGGGATCAAAGTCTAGATCTTCCTCTGTTTAATAAAGCAAGGGTGAGTACAAAGTACTCAACAAATCCAACCTTACCCTACGGAAGGGGATAACAATATACATGCATATGGATAAATCAAGGATGAGGCTTAGTTTTATTTGCATAAAGCTATCTTTTTACACATGCAAGGTTTCATTTCACAACTACTATTGTAAAAGAACTCTTTTTCCACATATGATAGTATTTCTAAAAATGGGGGTTTGATCACAATTTTAAGTGTTGTTGAACCCTTGTTCCCACAACACAATGGAAGTCAACCATTTATTTCCAAAATCACACTCACTCTCATGTTTTCACTCATCCCAACCCATCTAGTTGTTGAAACCAAACCATAACCCATCCAAGACCGCGGACACGGCTATCTAGATAGATTTACACTCTACAGAGGTTATACACTTTTCCCACAAGTAGGATACCATAACTTACACCGTCGTGTAAGCACAGATCCATCAAAGTCATTAATCTCCATAGCTAAGTAATGGCGCTTACCACAGGAACACTAAGGCCACATCTCATGACACCACAATAATTCATAAAGTTCTTTTCATATATTTCCACATACATGTTGACGGTCCTTAATGCTCATATTTAACCATCAACTAATCATAGAAAAGGATCCAAATGCAACCAACACCTAGACTTAGGGTTTTATCTGACAGAATTCCACAAGTTTTGGTGTTTGTCTATTTCTGCAGGGGGTTATCAGGAAATACGGAAAAAAGGCCCACACGTCGGGTTTACATAGAGATATTAACGTGCCGCACAATTATCTACCATCTAGAAGAGTCCAGAAGCCACGGGAGCGAACGGGAGACGTAACGGAGTCGGGCACTGGGCGCCCGCCCTCCCTTACTGGGCGCCCGCCCTCCCCCCTGGACCAATCAGGGTGAAGTTCGGGGATCATGCTCCACCGACCCAATACTTCAAGGAAAACCACACGATCAATGTCGGTTTGATCCGACGGCCCAGATTCACTTGAAGGGACTATAAAACCAGACCCCCCTGGCCCCTGGAGATCATACCTCTTCTACAGAATCAAAGCTAGGGTTTCAATTCTTCATCCAAGTAGAGAGGATCCCTCTAGTTCTTCTAGTTCTACCACTAGTTCATCAAGATCTAGTTCTAGTTCATCTAGTTCTAGTTCTAGTTCCTCTAGTTCTAGTTCTAGTTAGTTCTAGTTGTAATCTAGAAAATAGGGAGAGAGAAGAGGAGAGCGGAGGAGGAGCCGGATCTGTCGGATCTTCCTCAACATTATACTTTTGCAGCATCTGGTTCGTTCTTCATCGTTCTCCAGGTTCTTCAATTCATAACTCCTGAGTTCTTTAATTACTTTTATTTACATTCAAGTTATTTATTGGATTCCCGCTTGCATCAAGTGCTCTAGTCTTTATAACGCTAGAGTAGTAATTAATAGATTAGACGTGGTGTTTAGTCTTGCGATTACCTGGAATTGCACCCAATCCTACGGATTGTTGTGGTAGCCCTAGGGTAGTGACAGCCCTAACGGTCGACGTATTCCACCACGTTCGGATCGGTGTTTGTAGGACCGTAGTCAGACCTTCCTAGCCCCCTTCTCATCTCTTTCTGTGGTTAGTGCTCTGATGTCCCGATATAAATAATCTTGAAGTAATTCTTGATTCTTAGATCAACTAGAGAACTCTCAAGAAACTTCCTCTCTTCGCACCAAAAATAATTATATAGTTATCCTTGGGCGATCTTGAATCTTAATTAGTACACTCACGTTCCCCGTGGAAAATCGATACTCTGGAATACTCCCGGGTGAAAGCTACATCGGTATCCGTGCGCTTGCGGATTTTTCTGTTTGCGTTTAAAATACCCAACAAGCTTTCTGGCGCCGTTGCCTGGGAACGGTAGCTGTGCTAGTTTCGAACCAAGTCGTCTGTGTATCCTTTTTCTTTTCCTTTTTTACCACACTCACCTTATCATTTTCACCATACCACATGGATTTCACTCTAAGCATTAATGAGCATGGAATTTATTTCATAGCCACTTCATTTACTCCATGCTCATATGCAACATCTTCACAATCCATTGGTCTCTCCAACATCACCACATTCGAGATCTCCAACCCCCACTTCCTTTCTATTTATAAAAACTTTAAAAGGGCGGTTGTCGATGCATATGTCTATATTAAATATTGCAGATCTCGTTGAATTGATCTTGATATAGGTCAGCGTTGGAGGGGAAACCACTTCGCCGACATAAATTGATGGTTTCCCAAGGACAAGCTTAGTGTCCTAAAACAAGCACTGATTAGATCGTAACATGAGCTTTTAAGTATTTGCAACATTACCTTGTGTATTGAGCATATAAGGATAATTGTAAAAAAATTCCTTCGGGTATTCTTGTCACTAACCTTTCTAGGTTTGGAGCAAGAAGATCGGATGAATGACAAGCACAAGGTATGTCCAACCAATCATCATACAACATTGAATTAAATTCATCCAAACTTGAATTTTGCAAAATTCAAGCTTGGGGGAGTACTTTATATAAAAACATTATTTGCCATGTTGCTATGTTGGTTGTCCCTACCTTTGGGACATGCTCAATTTGTTAAATAGTAATCACACTACTTCATCTCCACTTGAGTAGATCTCTATAAAAGCCATCACGCTACCTTTGTTTATCCTAGTAAGTGTTAGTTTGGAAGTACTGTACATACTTCTATTGGTTTTTAAATTAAGCATGGTGCTTAGGTTAAACAGCCTTCCTTAATCTAATTAGACATGGAGTCTAGTTTGGTTATTGAACTAAAAACTGCTTGTGTAGACATTGGTATATTTTGTTGGACTAACTCCTGCAGGAAAACTTTCAATATCGACCTGGGAAGTCCTGAGATAAACTCATATTGGAGACAAAGAGAGACACACATGAAGTTTAACAATTTACTCAAGGAAGGCATAGCTCACAAGAGATGATCCATGGAGGTGCCACAAACACGATGCACAACCGCTAAGAGAGGAAAGCTTCCACAACGTGATACTGTACCATCACTCTTCAAGTAAGTTATGATCTTATTATCCATCAACTTTGTTTTGCTCACTATGCTTAAGGTTAGAGAAGAACAAATACACTTTTGGTTCTGTTGGTGTTTTCCACCAACAGGGCCCATGCACTTGATCTCTGCCTTGTCTCTATGAGTAGGTACACTTCGAGCAAAATATGAAGGAGTTTTACAACTCCCAGACTCCACCAAGTGAATAACCTAGATATATGAGCACAAACATGCTGGAGATACTGGACACTCATGCAAACACTGCCCTGAGATGCTTGAGGATGTAACTACTGGAGTAACCCCGTTGTGGAAGTAATTACTGACCTTCTGCCGGTCAAGAGAGACAATCTAGGACGCCCCGTCATCCCAATCTCCATCGGCGTGGTGGACTTCCTAGAAGCACTCTGCGACTTTGGCTCCAGCGTCAACATTATACCTAGGGGAAGCCATTCCTGAACACCTCGGGAGCTTTCATCTACGTTAGTGCTGCCAAAATCAGTTTCTACATCAAGGGGAGGAAGGAGACGTTTTCCTTCAAGAAACAAGACTACACAAATCCCAGAGCAATCCCGACATGAACCAAGGAAGAGGACCAACAGGAGGAACAAGAACAAGTAAATGTGTACCGAGTCAACTAAGATGGTCACTGCAGCTCAAGGAGGTCAAGATCGTCAACTCAAGTCACCTTTCTTGATCAAGAAGGACGACCCTGGTGTCCCAAGCATCGAGTGCACAATCAACGGATATTCTTTTCAGAAGACACTCTACGACACCGGATCTAACGTCAACATAATGGCCGCAGTCACTTATCAGCTCCTGCATGGAACCATGTCCCTACAACCAACATACATTCCGCTCCAGATGGCAGATCAGACATTCTGAAAGATTGAAGGTTATTGACATGGGAGAAGACGAATACAATCCACCCATCACCCTTGGAAGACCGTTCCTCAGCACTGTTAAAGCAATCATCTACATTGGAACTGGAGAAGTCCACATGCACTTCCCCTTTGAGAAGGTACGCTGCTATTTTACTGACCCTAACCATATGGTTGAAGACTCTAAGTAGGTCAGGACAAGAAGAAGACGACGCAACCGCAACTAGAGGAGGCAAATCATCAAGGACGGATGGGCAGACTACGAAGGAGAAGTAGTGAGGTCTGAAGACATACAGCTTGAACAGAACTGTCCTGAGGAGACCGTAGCACCGAGTCAGGTGTGGAGAGAGAAGATAGTTATACACGAAGAGCAGGCGTCGCCGGAACCACCGACTACGCCATCCAGCGAATCCCAGGACGAATGAGAAAATGGAGAGTCCCGTTCGGAGGACTTAAAAACACCGAACGCCTTGCCAAGAGGTAAACTTGGTAGTTATCTTTTTCCTTTCAATTTAGTTTGCTTAGTTAATCAGGTTCACATCATCTTAAAAAGAAAATAAAAATGTTAAAAATAGTAAGCCCCATGTGAGTATGCTCATGGCATAAAACCCATAAGTACATTCACTGTGGTGGCGTAAAAATAAATATATATTCCTGTCCTGTAAAAATGAAAATATAAATAAGATTGTGATCCTACTAAAGAGAGTAACATTTATTGAGGAGGCTCAACATCATAAAGGCTAGATATTTATGCTAACACTTAACTAGTTCCACAAAGCTTTGTTGTCTATTTGAGCTCCACAGAATTCAAGGATCAAAGAAGACTAGCAGACGGAGGACATCCTAATCACTGTCAGGGTGCTGCTGACATTCAAATACACCTCCACCACCTACTAGCTACATCAAAAGAAATTATGTCAAAATCCAGCTTGGGGGAGAGCACCCCCATTTATTCAGCTAAGTGTTCTACTCGCATTTATATTTTACTCAAATAATAAAAAGATGCATAATCATAAAAACCCAAATAAAGATTTTGTGCTTATATATATATATATCTTTGCTTAGCTTGCTAAATAAATAAATAAAGTTTGCTATGAACCCTCATGATAAGCTCTCATATGGAAATGATGAATAGTTGCTCTGCCATGACTAGTTCCTAATATTGAAATCTCTCTCAAGTTTAGGCATAACTGTTATGAATTAAGATTTGCTCTAAACCTGAACTTGTGGGGAGAGTACTTGATCTGAAGTCTAAGTCGTTAACGGATATGATATGGGAAGGTTGAGCTGCTGTTTATCTGTTACTAGAGATGCTAGAATTCTGGAGAATTTTATCTTTGAAAAAATCTTTAAAATGTTGCATGATGAGTTCCTGTATGATGAGAGTTTAAATTCCTACCACAGCCAGATATACATGCTTGCTAGACTTTGAGCCACACATTTACTTTTTACTGCTTATGAGCATTGAGTGTGGTCAAGCTGTGTAGACCCTTAGGAGCTTGTCATGTGGTTAAATCAAGATTCACTTGCACGTTCACTCACACATGCTGCTTCTACTCAGGAAGTACCATCCACATATATCCATTTCCATCTCCAGAACCACCCAAAAATATTCTACTCCTAAACTGGGAGAGAATATCCAAAAACATTTCTGTTTTTCCCCTGTGAAATAAATGCTCAAGTTATCTTGGTTACTACCACTTGCTACATTATTTCAAGAGATGAGTGCTCTAAAAAAAACAGAAAAAAAGAGAAAAAAAAAGATACGAGGAAATCAAAAGGGGCAAGTGCCCGGAACCTCGAAAGAAAAGAAAAAGTGAGACGAGAGGTAAAAATGGACAAGTGTCTGACAGTAGAATTAGGGGTACAAGATACCCACTTGAGAAAAAAGAAAAAAATATAGAGCATCTCATTCTCCTCAAAAAGTTTTAAAAGAGCAAGGAAGGTATGTATCCCCTCAAAAGAGCAAAAGTAGAATTAGACTTTCACCATTGTTATCACCATCATCACCATACACCATTCATTCGCCACACATGCACATCTTGATTTGACTTATTGACTTGTTCTTCTGGATCCATGGTTTGACTATGCAATAAATGTCTTGTAAGTATGTATTAGCTGCCTCCCACCTATGAGCTCCAGATATTAAAGCCTTATTAGAGTAGGGTGAGAGAAAAGGCAATGCCACTAAGCCTCATACCAAAAATACCACATACTTTGAGAGAATGCATACACTATTACTGCCTTGGTAAGGATCCAGAAACACCACAAAAGAGAGACTAGAGAGAGTCATACAAGGAATCTCTGAGTTTTATTTGAAAATCTGCAAAAACTCCAGAGCTATAGTTAATCGAAGAATAAGAGACATGGTGCTTGACTAGACTGTTCTATCTTTTAACTACTCAAGACAGAAGTGATGGTTACAAGTCCCATGGTGAAAGGTAAATGAGTAAGTTTTAAGTCTTAACAGTTTACTCTAACCAGAGATGAGATCTTGTTTAAACGCATGTGTATCTTTAAGTTATGAAACCACTGCAGAAACTCTTGAGTTTATCTTTGCTCAGCGACGAGCAAAGGTTAAGCTTGGGGGAGCTTGTTGACGGTCCTTAATGCTCATATTTAACCATCAACTAATCATAGAAAAGGATCCAAATGCAACCAACACCTAGACTTAGGGTTTTATCTCACAGAATTCCACAAGTTTTGGTGTTTGTCTATTTCTGTAGGGGGTTATCAGGAAATACGGAAAAAAGGCCCACACGTCGGGTTTACATAGAGATATTAACGTGCCGCACAAATTTCTACCATCTAGAAGAGTCCAGAAGCCACAGGAGCGAACGGGAGACGTAACGTAGTCGGGCACTGGGCGCCCGCCCTCCCTTACTGGGCGCCCGCCCTCCCCCCTGGACCAATCAGGGTGAAGTTCGGAGATCATGCTCCGCCGACCTAATACGTCAAGGAAAACCACACGATCAATGTCGGTTTGATCCGACGGCCCAGATTCACTTGAAGGGACTATAAAACCAGACCCCCCTGGCCCCTGGAGATCATACCTCTTCTACAGAATCAAAGTTAGGGTTTCAATTCTTCATCCAAGTAGAGAGGATCCCTCTAGTTCTTCTAGTTCTATCTCTAGTTCATCTAGATCTAGTTCTAGTTCATCTAGTTCTAGTTCTAGTTCCTCTAGTTCTAGTTCTAGTTAGTTCTAGTTGTAATCTAGAAAATAGGGAGAGAGAAGAGGAGAGCGGAGGAGGAGTCGGATCTGTCGGATCTTCCTCAACATTATAATTTTGCAGCATCTGGTTCGTTCTTCATCGTTCTCCAGGTTCTTCAATTCATAACTCCTGAGTTCTTTAATTACTTTTATTTACATTCAAGTTATTTATTGGATTCCCGCTTGCATCAAGTGCTCTAGTCTTTATAACGCTAGAGTAGTAATTAATAGTTTAGACGTGGTGTTTAGTCTTGCGATTACCTGGAATTGCACCCAATCCTACGGATTGTTGTGGTAGCCCTAGGGTAGTGACAGCCCTAACGGTCGACGTATTCCACCACGTTCGGATCGGTGTTTGTAGGACCGTAGTCAGACCTTCCTAGCCCCCTTCTCATCTCTTTCTGTGGTTAGTGCTCTGATGTCCCGATATAAATAATCTTGAAGTAATTCTTGATTCTTAGATCAACTAGAGAACTCTCAGGAAACTTCCTCTCTTCCCACCAAAAATAATTATATAGTTATCCTTGGGCGATCTTGAATCTTAATTTGTACACTCACGTTCCCTGTGGAAAATCGATACTCTGGAATACTCCCGGGTGAAAGCTACATCGGTATCCGTGCGCTTGCGGATTTTTTCTGTTTGCGTTTAAAATACCCAACAATACATCACTTAGTGTCCCATTGCACACCTGCCTCCAGGTGGTTGCCATACTAACTAGAGGGATTTAGGCTAAGCCTTTCCCATGCAAGGCGAGTGGTTGTACGATAAATGAGTTAGGCAAGATGAATCATCAACTCAGTCCTTAATCGAGACAAGGCGGATATCTTCACACTTAACCCCACAAGGTATAAGCCACAACACCAAGGCATCCCCAAAAGAGATCCCATCTGCCCCATCACTATAGTAATCACATCTATAACTTGTTCATTAACCCTTTCACAATACCCACAATTTATTTTCACCACTCACGCAGTTTTGTTTTTTGTATTTGAGAAAATGTAGTGATGAGTATCCAGGATGAGTGACAATTCCTAAGCATACTAAATAATAATATTTCTGTCATAGCATATTATTTGTTCCTAGGTTCGAATAAGACAATTACTGGGTAATATTAATTCAAGGATGGTTATTCAACAGGTTTTAACTAATCAGCGAAAATACTTCGTACATATATCGTACATGCAATATTTAAAACGGCTTCTATGGGTTGTGTTTAAAAATAGGATCAATATGCATCAAATGAAATTGGTTGGACTTGCCTCCGTCGGTGTTCTCGGCAAACTCCTGCTGACAGTCCGGGTCCTCGGCGTCAAACTCGCGGTACTCGTCTCCAACGTCCGCGTTTTCCGGCTCGTTCACTCCGTCAGCTAAAATACGCGACGACCGACACAGACAACAAGCACAGAGACACAGACAAATATAAGGAGAGATATAGAAAAAAAATACTATAGAAAGACAGAGAAGAGCAAGGAGATGCTCATGAGCTGCCCACCTCGTCTTGCGACGACAGTCGAGCTCGGCTTGTGCGTATGGCCGTATACGTTATACGCGAAGTGAGAGCGAGTGAGCGTGTGAGCGAGCGTGAGTGAACGTGCTACTTTGGGTGTCGAGAGTGAGCACCCAAGGCTGACTTTTTATAGGCCAGATTAGTGAGCTTATTGTTGATATTTGGGAACGCAATAAGGAATTGATCCGCAAGCGCACAGATATCGGTGAGCACTTCACCCGGGAAATTATCCAGAGTATCGTATTTATTTTTTTACCACTAGGAGAAAGAGTGCATCTGACTAACCTGTCTATTACTACTAACCTTTAGGCACAAAGAATGTCTTTCGATGTGAGTGATAAATAGAGAAGACTGCAACTGTAGTCTCCTTCTAACCTTGGTAAGGATGATCTACTGTTCTAATGGGGAGGCTAACGGAATCTAGACACCACAAAGGATGTTCGACCCGCACCTATAAACCCTATCCTTCCTGCTAACGAGATGTGATCTACAAAGGTAGCTCGGAATTGTCACGTTCCTCACTACTACCACGGTCCAGCTAGTCAGGGAATATCTATGAGTACCCCAGCCTAAACACCACGTTTACGCCAGCAATGATTACTCTAAACTCTACGCGAAGAGATTAAAGTAAACTCATAAACCATAAGAACAATAAAACAAGAACTTACTAGAATTTAGAAGTCGAATTACTGAAGAATCCTAGGAGCAAGCTTCGGGTTAGGAGAACTTGATCCCGCAGGTACAAGCTTGGAGTAGACACAGACAGGCCGGGCTTCCTCCACTCTACACCTCCACTCTATCTCTCTCAATCTAGTAGAAACTAGAAGATCTATTTCTACCTTACATTGATTGCTAAGCCTAAAAAGAAATATTAATTAGAGAAGAGGTTTTCCTTCGAGGGCACCCCTCAGTCTCTATGATAATTTCTTCATGTCTTCTCCAGGGGCCAGGGGGCCTTGCTTATATAGTCCTCCCCTTCTATGCGTTTTTGGGTCGATAGCCGAGGTGGTACTATGTTTTTCTTGATCCAATAGGTCGGTGGAATATCCTGAACGAAAGAGTCCTGATTTGGCTCCAGCAGGGGGGCGGGCGCCCAGGCTACCAGGGCGGGCGCCCTAGGCCTGGCCCAGTTTTGCCTCCGCTTCAGTCTCGTGGCTTCTGGAGTCTTCTAGATGATGTAAAATTGCGCGGTGCGTTGATATCTCTATGTAATCCCGACATGTAGGCCTTTCTTCCTTATTTCCTGATAACCCCCTGTAGAAACAGATAAACAACAAAACTCGTGGAATTCTGTTAGATCAAACCCTAATTCTAGGTGTTGTTTGCATATTGGTCCTTTCTCTTGTTTATTTGATAATTAAAATTGATACTTAAGAACCGTCAACAAATACCCCCATACTTAGGCTTTTACTCATCCTCGAGAAAAGGATGGTTAAGAAAAATATCTGGGGTAAAACATTTAAAACATTCTCTTTATATAATTGCAGGGTGTTAAAATTCCACTATGTACCAAAGTCAGGGATGTTTATGGTTAAGAGTAAAGATCCTTTCTTCTCAATCCTGTCACTTGGAGTTTTTGTTATATTTTTGAAAGAAAGTTAGCATACCTTTTTATCCTCATTGGTTCTCTCAGATCACTCATTATCTTTTATATATATCTCACTGAGGTTGTTTTATTTTTGCAAAAATTCTCAAGCATTCTTACTTTGCATTTATTGCCTGATCAAAACGGGATGCGAGGAGGGGAATGTCATACTCTTAGATCCAAGACTTTGGAAATTAAAATCTTTGTCAACTCTTGCTGGCATATTGCTTATTAGAGGGACCATGGGCTATCATTTTCATTTCATCATTTTTTTAAGTGGATACCGAGGTACCCCTAATTCTACTGCCGGACACTTGTCCATTTTTTCTGCGAGGTTGTCGAGCACTTGCTCCTTTTTATTTCCTTGAAATATTTTTATTTTTGCATGCCTATGCCTCTAATGCAATAATACTTCGGAAGAGTGAATCTTTCTGAAATAATGTCTTGATCTTAGGAGCATGATAAATCTCTCAACAAGGGTCTAACTCATTTTGAACAAACTCAATACAGAGTAGATAGCTTTATAATCATCATTAATATTTTTATTTTTATCAGGCATATAAAACACTGAGGATGGTAGCTAGAATTTTGAATATTTTGAAATAAATTCTCCAAGCAACAATGATATCAAGAATAAGAAACTCATACTCTACCATCACATATTCCATATTGACTTGAGTAACACAGGGTTTTAAAATGATTTTATAATAATTGCAAGTTTTCAGGAAATATCACAGATTGAGATTAATCATGATTAGAAATATTTTAATCTTTTTATTTTATCATGTCGGAAACAGTAATCTGCATAATCCAAAATAAATGTATGTATGAAGTAAAGTGTGCAGAGTGTGTACCTGAATCGTGGAGTGGTGTAGTCGGAGTGTGTTTGGCATGTTAAGGGATCTCCCCCATACTTGTTTTCTGCTTTCTTGCACAAAAATAAAGTAGAGACACACAAGACATAATAATAATAGTAATACTCTTTATTGATCTTGAGGCATTTAGTACAAAAGACTGATAACAAACTGATAATAATAGTAAACTGATGATAATAGTAAACCTAAACCGAATTTAAAGATAAATGACTAAGATGCATTGCCTCAAGGTCTAATCTAGATAACTTAACGGCGCTCTAATTCCTTGATCTTCTAGTTGGAACTGGCAAGATCCTGCCTAAGGCCTAATATAACGGTTTTGTGGTTAGAGAGCTGCCTAGTGAGGGAATTAATCGAGGACTGGAGGTCTATGATAACTCTATCTAGCCTGCGAACTTCCTCATCAATATCCATTATAGTCTTGCGACGCTTGAGAGGTGTCTCAAAAGCATTGAGAGAGTGCTTCGGGGCTGCCTTTGGAGGGATGAAACGGACTTTGGATGCTCTAATCCCTTCAAAGTAAGGCCTTTCCTCCTCCGTAGTGTATCGAACGCTGTTGATCTCGCCGCTCCGGTTGGTCTTGACTCCAACGACCCTCTCATTGGGTCTAGGTGGAAGGATCCTTGTACCGATTGGTACCTTGATAGTGGTCTTCGTCTTGGATGATGGTCCTTTGAGGAGTAGGGGTTGTGGTGGTGCGGTGAGAACTGGTTGAGCATGGTAGGATTGGGCGGAGCTGCGTTGGCGTAATGGCATGGCTTCTAGTTGTCGCTCTGTGTTGGCCGGGACGAGAGCACGGGCATCGGGGTCTTCCACTGGCTCCATGTTGAGGTTGAAGGGGACGACTTCCCAATCATCGTGGTACTTCTCGGCCATTGGAGTAGCAAGGAACTAATAAAATTTTAATTGAAGTAGAGCTAATTAAGCTCTAATTGAAGGAGAGAAAGCTTGGTGGCTTGGTGTCTGAAAACTGAGGTCAGGGGTCTGTTTATATAGGGGTCAAAAGGATGCCTCTATGGGTTGTTCGGGTTGCTCCCGTCGATGTGCGTGCGAAACTTTCCATCCGAGGGATTATTCGGATCACCCTAAGTGCATTTTCCATATCAGAGAAAGTCGGGACCGAGGGGGAACAGGGGCTGGGCGCCCGCCCACTTGGCCTGGGCGCCCGCCCTCTCTCTGGCTCCTCTGTGGGCCCACTTTTCCGAGCGCGTTTCTAGATGCGAAATTATTTAGAAAAATATATATATGCCCCAAAACCATTAGACCAAAAGTGTCGGGCTCTAATTCTCCATGGGAAGGTAAAAATGGACTACGTCTATTTCTTCAAATTCCTCATTGGGCTCTAAAAATAATTTAAGACGTTGACCATTTACCTTGAATAACGTACCTTCGCTATTTTGAAGTGTGATAGCTCCGTGGGATGATGAATTGATTACCTTGAATGGTCCTTCCCATTTGCTCCGGAGTTTTCCATGCCCGCAAAGCTTTACCCTGTAATTAAAAAGTAATACCTTATCTCCGGGTGTGAACTCCTTCTTCTTGATTCTCTTGTCATGCCACCTCTTGACTCTTTCTTTGTAGATTTTTGAATTGTGATATGCCTTCTCTCGCCATTCTTCCAATTCTGATAGTTGCATTCTTCTATAATCTCCAGCAACATCTAGGTCCATATTCCATCTCTTTATGGCCCAGTGTGCTTTGAACTCTAGTTCAACAGGTAGATGGCAAGTCTTCCCGTACACCAATTGGTATGGAGACATTCCAATTGGGGTCTTGTATGCTGTCCGGTATGCCCAGAGTGCATCGGGTAACTTGTCTTTCCACGCCGTTCCCATTTCATTTACTGTCTTCTGAAGAATATTCTTGATTTGTTTGTTGGAAGTCTCTGCTTGGCCACTTGTCTGAGGATGATAGGGGGTAGCGACGTTGTGACGGATTCCATGTCTTGATAGATATTGCTTGAAGCGTTTATCGATGAAGTGTGCTCCTCCATCACTTATCACTACTCTGGGAACTCCAAATCTTGGAAATATAATTTCTTCAAACATCCTCTTTGAACTGACGTTGTCGGCATGCTGGCAAGGTAATGCTTCTACCCACTTGGAGACATAGTCAACCGCCACCAAAATGTACTCACACTTCTTTGATGGAGGAAATGGACCCATGTAGTCTATTCCCCAGACATCAAAGAGCTCAATATGAAGGTTGTTGGTGAGTGGCATTGCATCCCTTGTATTTATGTTTCCGTGCCTTTGACATGGCCCACATCTCCTGATATATTGCTTCGTGTCTTCATACATTGTAGGCCAGTAGAATCCACACTGCCAGATCTTTGAATGTGTACGAAATGCTCCATAGTGACCTCCATATGGTGATGAATGACATCTGTCGATGATCTTCCATCCTTCCTCAGTGGTCACACATCTCCTGAGTAAGCCATCAGAGCATACTCGGAAGAGGTATGGCTCATCCCATATATGTGAACGACTTTCTTGAATAAGCTTCTTCTTGTTTGCTCCTGGTGGTACATACCCTGAAACCATAAAATTAACAACATCTGCATACCAGGGGTCAGACCTGTTAATCCCGTAGAGCATGTCGTCCCGGAGTGAATCATTGATTGGGGTTTTCTGTGGACTCTTAAAATACATTCTAGACAGGTGACCAGCAACAGAATTTTCTACTCCCTTTTTATCTTTTATTTCTAAGTCAAATTCTTGGAGTAATAAAATCCATCTAATCAGGCGAGGTTTAGCATCTTTTTTAGTGAGCAAATATTTTAGTGCAGCATGATCAGTGTAAACAATTATTTTAGCTCCAACTAAATAAGATCTAAATTTATCAATGGCAAAGACAACAGCCAGAAGCTCTTTTTCAGTGGTTGCATAGTTAAATTGAGCTCCTGTCAAAGTTTTACTGGCATAAGCAATTGCATGATGCTTCTTATCTTTAGTTTGTCCCAATACTGCCCCCACAGCATAATCACTAGCATCACACATAATTTCAAAAGGTAACGACCAATCAGGGGGTTGAATGATTGGTGCAGAGATGAGTGCTTTCTTTAATAAATTGATAGATGTTAAACATGCATCATAAAATTCGAAAGGAGCATCCTTGGCTAGCAAAAGAGTAAGTGGTCTAGCAATGAATGAAAAATCTTTTATGAATCTACGATAAAAACCAGCATGGCCAAGAAAGCTTCGAATTCCTTTTATATTCACAGGTGGAGGTAGTTGTTCAATTACTTCAATTTTAGCTTTGTCTACCTCAATTCCTCTTTCAGACACTAAGTGTCCCAGCACTATTCCTTCCCTAACCATAAAATGACATTTTTCCCAATTAAGGATTAAGTGCTTTTCTTCACATCTTTGCAAAACCTTATCTAAGTTTTCAAGACAACTATCAAAAGTTTTTCCATAAACTGAGAAATCATCCACGAAAACTTCCATAAACTCTTCAATCATATCAGAAAATATAGACATCATGCATCTTTGAAAAGATGCTGGTGCATTACATAACCATCTTGCGGATGTAAAAGTCGTTTTGCTTTGGTAGGCACAAGTTCCATATGGGCATGTAAAAGTCGTTTTGCTTTGATCATCAGGATGAATCGGGATCTGGTGATACCCTGAATATCCATCTAAGAAACAGAAGAACGAATGGTTCGCTAATCGCTCTAGCATCTCATCCATGAAAGGTAAAGGAAAATGATCCTTTTTCGTGGCGTTGTTCAGTTTTCTATAGTCTATGACAATCCGCCACCCTATGACGGTGCGTTGAAGAATTAGCTCGTTCTTTTCATTTGTAACGACAGTCATGCCTCCCTTTTTAGACACAACTTGCACTGGGCTCACCCACTCACTGTGCGGCACAGGATATATAATCCCTGCTTGCAGCAACTTTAGAACTTCCTTTTTAACTACCTCTCTCATCGCATTGTTAAGTCTTCGTTGGGGCTCTCGAGAGGGTGAAACAGAATGATCTATCGGAATACAATGGGTACAAATCATAGGACTGATTCCTGTAAGATCTTGGAGTGACTAGCCGAAAACTGAGTGATGTTTCTCAAGAATGGTCATTAATCGCAGATTTTGCTCCTGAGTGAGTTTATCACTAATGATCTGAAGCGCCCCTGGTAAACCAGGAACTCAAATGTCATACAATACTAGTCCTAGGAGGCTAGTAACAAATTTATTACATCAGATAAGTTTTAGCGCAGTAGTCTCGATAAGCGTGGACAATGAAGGCACGCTATAATAATAAGACACCAAAATACAACATAAGTCCAAAGGACCCAGAAACAAACGATATCACAACCGAACATCTGACAAGTCCCAATGCCACTGGCTTAGTTGGGTGCAGACACGACCTTACTCGAACGCCACTTCGGAATCGAAGTCTGGATCTTCCTCTGTTTAATAAAGCAAGGGTGAGTACAAAGTACTCAGCAAACCCAACCTTACCCTACTGAAGGGGATAACAATATACATGCATATGGATAAATCAAGGATGAGGCTTAGTTTTATTTGCATAAAGCTATCTTTTTACACATGCAAGGTTTCATTTCACAACTACTATTGCAAAAGAACTCTTTTTCCACATATGATAGTATTTCTAAAAATGGGGGTTTGATCACAATTTTAAGTGTTGTTGAACCCTTGTTCCCACAACACAATGGCAGTCAACCATTTATTTCCAAAATCACACTCACTCTCATGTTTTCACTCATCCCAACCCATCTAGTTGTTGAAACCAAACCATAACCCGTCCAAGACCGCAGACACGGCTATCTAGATAGATTTACACTCTACAGAGGTTATACACTTTTCCCACAAGTAGGATACCATAACTTACACCATCGTGTAAGCACAGATCCATCAAAGTCATTACCCTCCATAGCTAAGTAATGGCGCTCACCACAGGAACACTAAGGCCACATCTCATGATACCACAATAATTCACAAAGTTCTTTTCATATATTTCCACATACATGTTGACGGTCCTTAATGCTCATATTTAACCATCAACTAATCATAGAAAAGGATCCAAATGCAACCAACACCTAGACTTAGGGTTTTATCTCATAGAATTCCACAAGTTTTGGTGTTTGTCTATTTCTGCAGGGGGTTATCAGGAAAAACGGAAAAAAAGCCCACACGTCGGGTTTACATAGAGATATTAACGTGCCGCACAATTATCTACCATCTAGAAGAGTCCAGAAGCCACGGGAGTGAACGGGAGACGTAACGGAGTCGGGCACTGGGCGCCCGCCCTCCCTTACTGGGCGCCCGCCCTCCCCCCTGGACCAATCAAGGTGAAGTTCGGGGATCATGCTCCACCGACCCAATACTTCAAGGAAAACCACACGATCAATGTCGGTTTGATCCGACGGCCCAGATTCACTTGAAGGGACTATAAAACCAGACCCTCCTGGCCCCTGGAGATCATACCTCTTCTACAGAATCAAAGCTAGGGTTTCAATTCTTCATCCAAGTAGACAGGATCCCTCTAGTTCTTCTAGTTCTACCTCTAGTTCATCTAGATCTAGTTCTAGTTCATCTAGTTCTAGTTCTAGTTAATCTAGTTCTAGTTCTAGTTAGTTCTAGTTGTAATCTAGAAAATAGGGAGAGAGAAGAGGAGAGCGGAGGAGGAGCCGGATCTGTCGGATCTTCCTCAACATTATACTTTTGCAGCATCTGGTTCGTTCTTCATCGTTCTCCAGGTTCTTCAATTCATAACTCCTGAGTTCTTTAATTACTTTTATTTACATTCAAGTTATTTATTGGATTCCCGCTTGCATCAAGTGCTCTAGTCTTTATAACGCTAGATTAGTAATTAATAGATTAGACGTGGTGTTTAGTCTTGCGATTACCTGGAATTGCACCCAATCCTACGGATTGTTGTGGTAGCCCTAGGGTAGTGACAGCCCTAACGGTCGACGTATTCCACCACGTTCGGATCGGTGTTTGTAGGACCGTAGTCAGACCTTCCTAGCCCCCTTCTCATCTCTTTCTGTGGTTAGTGCTCTGATGTCCCGATATAAATAATCTTGAAGTAATTCTTGATTCTTAGATCAACTAGAGAACTCTCAAGAAACTTCCTCTCTTCGCACCAAAAATAATTATATAGTTATCCTTGGGCGATCTTGAATCTTAATTAGTACACTCACGTTCCCCGTGGAAAATCGATACTCTGGAATACTCCCGGGTGAAAGCTACATCGGTATCCGTGCGCTTGCGGATTTTTCTGTTTGCGTTTAAAATACCCAACAAGCTTTCTGGCGCCGTTGCCTGGGAACGGTAGCTGTGCTAGTTTCGAACCAAGTCGTCTGTGTATCCTTTTTCTTTTCCTTTTTTACCACACTCACCTTATCATTTTCACCATACCACATGGATTTCACTCTAAGCATTAATGAGCATGGAATTTATTTCATAGCCACTTCATTTACTCCATGCTCATATGCAACATCTTCACAATCCATTGGTCTCTCCAACATCACCACATTCGAGATCTCCAACCCCCACTTCCTTTCTATTTATAAAAACTTTAAAAGGGCGGTTGTCGATGCATATGTCTATATTAAATATTGCAGATCTCGTTGAATTGATCTTGATATAGGTCAGCGTTGGAGGGGAAACCACTTCGCCGACATAAATTGATGGTTTCCCAAGGACAAGCTTAGTGTCCTAAAACAAGCACTGATTAGATCGTAACATGAGCTTTTAAGTATTTGCAACATTACCTTGTGTATTGAGCATATAAGGATAATTGTAAAAAAATTCCTTCGGGTATTCTTGTCACTAACCTTTCTAGGTTTGGAGCAAGAAGATCGGATGAATGACAAGCACAAGGTATGTCCAACCAATCATCATACAACATTGAATTAAATTCATCCAAACTTGAATTTTGCAAAATTCAAGCTTGGGGGAGTACTTTATATAAAAACATTATTTGCCATGTTGCTATGTTGGTTGTCCCTACCTTTGGGACATGCTCAATTTGTTAAATAGTAATCACACTACTTCATCTCCACTTGAGTAGATCTCTATAAAAGCCATCACGCTACCTTTGTTTATCCTAGTAAGTGTTAGTTTGGAAGTACTGTACATACTTCTATTGGTTTTTAAATTAAGCATGGTGCTTAGGTTAAACAGCCTTCCTTAATCTAATTAGACATGGAGTCTAGTTTGGTTATTGAACTAAAAACTGCTTGTGTAGACATTGGTATATTTTGTTGGACTAACTCCTGCAGGAAAACTTTCAATATCGACCTGGGAAGTCCTGAGATAAACTCATATTGGAGACAAAGAGAGACACACATGAAGTTTAACAATTTACTCAAGGAAGGCATAGCTCACAAGAGATGATCCATGGAGGTGCCACAAACACGATGCACAACCGCTAAGAGAGGAAAGCTTCCACAACGTGATACTGTACCATCACTCTTCAAGTAAGTTATGATCTTATTATCCATCAACTTTGTTTTGCTCACTATGCTTAAGGTTAGAGAAGAACAAATACACTTTTGGTTCTGTTGGTGTTTTCCACCAACAGGGCCCATGCACTTGATCTCTGCCTTGTCTCTATGAGTAGGTACACTTCGAGCAAAATATGAAGGAGTTTTACAACTCCCAGACTCCACCAAGTGAATAACCTAGATATATGAGCACAAACACGCTGGAGATACTGGACACTCATGCAAACACTGCCCTGAGATGCTTGAGGATGTAACTACTGGAGTAACCCCGTTGTGGAAGTAATTACTGACCTTCTGCCGGTCAAGAGAGACAATCTAGGACGCCCCGTCATCCCAATCTCCATCGGCGTGGTGGACTTCCTAGAAGCACTCTGCGACTTTGGCTCCAGCGTCAACATTATACCTAGGGGAAGCCATTCCTGAACACCTCGGGAGCTTTCATCTACGTTAGTGCTGCCAAGATCAGTTTCTACATCAAGGGGAGGAAGGAGACGTTTTCCTTCAAGAAACAAGACTACACAAATCCCAGAGCAATCCCGACATGAACCAAGGAAGAGGACCAACAGGAGGAACAAGAACAAGTAAATGTGTACCGAGTCAGCTAAGATGGTCACTGCAGCTCAAGGAGGTCAAGATCGTCAACTCAAGTCACCTTTCTTGATCAAGAAGGACGACCCTGGTGTCCCAAGCATCGAGTGCACAATCAACGGATATTCTTTTCAGAAGACACTCTACGACACCGGATCTAACGTCAACATAATGGCCGCAGTCACTTATCAGCTCCTGCATGGAACCATGTCCCTACAACCAACATACATTCCGCTCCAGATGGCAGATCAGACATTCTGAAAGATTGAAGGTTATTGACATGGGAGAAGACGAATACAATCCACCCATCACCCTTGGAAGACCGTTCCTCAGCACTGTTAAAGCAATCATCTACATTGGAACTGGAGAAGTCCACATGCACTTCCCCTTTGAGAAGGTACGCTGCTATTTTACTGACCCTAACCATATGGTTGAAGACTCTAAGTAGGTCAGGACAAGAAGAAGACGACGCAACCGCAACTAGAGGAGGCAAATCATCAAGGACGGATGGGCAGACTACGAAGGAGAAGTAGTGAGGTCTGAAGACATACAGCTTGAACAGAACTGTCCTGAGGAGACCGTAGCACCGAGTCAGGTGTGGAGAGAGAAGATAGTTATACACGAAGAGCAGGCGTCGCCGGAACCACCGACTACGCCATCCAGCGAATCCCAGGACGAATGAGAAAATGGAGAGTCCCGTTCGGAGGACTTAAAAACACCGAACGCCTTGCCAAGAGGTAAACTTGGTAGTTATCTTTTTCCTTTCAATTTAGTTTGCTTAGTTAATCAGGTTCACATCATCTTAAAAAGAAAATAAAAATGTTAAAAATAGTAAGCCCCATGTGAGTATGCTCATGGCATAAAACCCATAAGTACATTCACTGTGGTGGCGTAAAAATAAATATATATTCCTGTCCTGTAAAAATGAAAATATAAATAAGATTGTGATCCTACTAAAGAGAGTAACATTTATTGAGGAGGCTCAACATCATAAAGGCTAGATATTTATGCTAACACTTAACTAGTTCCACAAAGCTTTGTTGTCTATTTGAGCTCCACAGAATTCAAGGATCAAAGAAGACTAGCAGACGGATGACATCCTAATCACTGTCAGGGTGCTGCTGACATTCAAATACACCTCCACCACCTACTAGCTACATCAGAAGAAATTACGTCAAAATCTAGCTTGGGGGAGAGCACCCCCATTTATTCAGCTAAGTGTTCTACTCGCATTTATATTTTACTCAAATAATAAAAAGATGCATAATCATAAAAACCCAAATAAAGATTTTGTGCTTATATATATATATATCTTTGCTTAGCTTGCTAAATAAATAAATAAAGTTTGCTATGAACCCTCATGATAAGCTCTCATATGGAAATGATGAATAGTTGCTCTGCCATGACTAGTTCCTAATATTGAAATCTCTCTCAAGTTTAGGCATAACTGTTATGAATTAAGATTTGCTCTAAACCTGAACTTGTGGGGAGAGTACTTGATCTGAAGTCTAAGTCGTTAACGGATATGATATGGGAAGGTTGAGCTGCTGTTTATCTGTTACTAGAGATGCTAGAATTCTGGAGAATTTTATCTTTGAAAAAATCTTTAAAATGTTGCATGATGAGTTCCTGTATGATGAGAGTTTAAATTCCTACCACAGCCAGATATACATGCTTGCTAGACTTTGAGCCACACATTTACTTTTTACTGCTTATGAGCATTGAGTGTGGTCAAGTTGTGTAGACCCTTAGGAGCTTGTCATGTGGTTAAATCAAGATTCACTTGCACGTTCACTCACACATGCTGCTTCTACTTAGGAAGTACCATCCACATATATCCATTTCCATCTCCAGAACCACCCAAAAATATTCTACTCCTAAACTGGGAGAGAATAGCCAAAAACATTTCTGTTTTTCCCCTATGAAATAAATGCTCAAGTTATCTTGGTTACTACCACTTGCTACATTATTTCAAGAGATGAGTGCTCTAAAAAAAAGAGAAAAAAAAGAGAAAAAAAAAGATACGAGGAAATAAAAAGGGGCAAGTGCCCGGAACCTCGAAAGAAAAGAAAAAGTGAGACGAGAGGTAAAAATGGACAAGTGTCCGACAGTAGAATTAGGGGTACAAGATACCCACTTGAGAAAAAAGAAAAAAAATATAGAGCATCTCATTCTCCTCAAAAAGTTTCAAAAGAGCAAGGAAGGTATGTATCCCCTCAAAAGAGCAAAAGTAGGATTAGACTTTCACCATTGTTATCACCATCATCACCATACACCATTCATTCGCCACACATGCACATCTTGATTTGACTTATTGACTTGTTCTTCTGGATCCATGGTTTGACTATGCAATAAATGTCTTGTAAGTATGTATTAGTTGTCTCCCACCTATGAGCTCCAGATATTAAAGCCTTATTAGAGTAGGGTGAGAGAAAAGGCAATGCCACTAAGCCTCATACCAAAAATACCACATACTTTGAGAGAATGCATACACTATTACTGCCTTGGTAAGGATCCAGAAATACCACAAAAGAGAGACTAGAGAGAGTCATACAAGGAATCTCTGAGTTTTATTTGAAAATCTGCAAAAACTCCAGAGCTATAGTTAATCGAAGAATAAGAGACATGGTGCTTGACTAGACTGTTCTATCTTTTAACTACTCAAGACAGAAGTGACGGTTACAAGTCCCATGGTGAAAGGTAAATGAGTAAGTTTTAAGTCTTAACAGTTTACTCTAACCAGAGATGAGATCTTGTTTAAACGCATGTGTATCTTTAAGTTATGAAACCACTGCAGAAACTCTTGAGTTTATCTTTGCTTAGGGACGAGCAAAGGTTAAGCTTGGGGGAGCTTGTTGACGGTCCTTAATGCTCATATTTAACCATCAACTAATCATAGAAAAGGATCCAAATGCAACCAACACCTAGACTTAGGGTTTTATCTGACAGAATTCCACAAGTTTTGGTGTTTGTCTATTTCTGTAGGGGGTTATCAGGAAATACGGAAAAAAGGCCCACACGTCGGGTTTACATAGAGATATTAACGTGCCGCACAAATTTCTACCATCTAGAAGAGTCCAGAAGCCACAGGAGCGAACGGGAGACGTAACGTAGTCGGGCACTGGGCGCCCGCCCTCCCTTACTGGGCGCCCGCCCTCCCCCCTGGACCAATCAGGGTGAAGTTCGGAGATCATGCTCCGCCGACCTAATACGTCAAGGAAAACCACACGATCAATGTCGGTTTGATCCGACGGCCCAGATTCACTTGAAGGGACTATAAAACCAGACCCCCCTGGCCCCTGGAGATCATACCTCTTCTACAGAATCAAAGTTAGGGTTTCAATTCTTCATCCAAGTAGAGAGGATCCCTCTAGTTCTTCTAGTTCTATCTCTAGTTCATCTAGATCTAGTTCTAGTTCATCTAGTTCTAGTTCTAGTTCCTCTAGTTCTAGTTCTAGTTCTAGTTAGTTCTAGTTGTAATCTAGAAAATAGGGAGAGAGAAGAGGAGAGCGGAGGAGGAGTCGGATCTGTCGGATCTTCCTCAACATTATAATTTTGCAGCATCTGGTTCGTTCTTCATCGTTCTCCAGGTTCTTCAATTCATAACTCCTGAGTTCTTTAATTACTTTTATTTACATTCAAGTTATTTATTGGATTCCTGCTTGCATCAAGTGCTCTAGTCTTTATAACGCTAGAGTAGTAATTAATAGTTTAGACGTGGTGTTTAGTCTTGCGATTACCTGGAATTGCACCCAATCCTACGGATTGTTGTGGTAGCCCTAGGGTAGTGACAGCCCTAACGGTCGACGTATTCCACCACGTTCGGATCGGTGTTTGTAGGACCGTAGTCAGACCTTCCTAGCCCCCTTCTCATCTCTTTCTGTGGTTAGTGCTCTGATGTCCCGATATAAATAATCTTGAAGTAATTCTTGATTCTTAGATCAACTAGAGAACTCTCAGGAAACTTCCTCTCTTCCCACCAAAAATAATTATATAGTTATCCTTGGGCGATCTTGAATCTTAATTTGTACACTCACGTTCCCTGTGGAAAATCGATACTCTGGAATACTCCCGGGTGAAAGCTACATCGGTATCCGTGCGCTTGCGGATTTTTTCTGTTTGCGTTTAAAATACCCAACAATACATCACTTAGTGTCCCATTGCCCACCTGCCTCCAGGTGGTTGCCATACTAACTAGAGGGATTTAGGCTAAGCCTTTCCCATGCAAGGCGAGTGGTTGTACGATAAATGAGTTAGGCAAGATGAATCATCAACTCAGTCCTTAATCGAGACAAGGCGGATATCTTCACACTTAACCCCACAAGGTATAAGCCACAACACCAAGGCATCCCCAAAAGAGATCCCATCTGCCCCATCACTATAGTAATCACATCTATAACTTGTTCATTAACCCTTTCACAATACCCACAATTTATTTTCACCACTCACGCAGTTTTGTTTTTTGTATTTGAGAAAATGTAGTGATGAGTATCCAGGATGAGTGACAATTCCTAAGCATACTAAATAATAATATTTCTGTCATAGCATATTATTTGTTCCTAGGTTCGAATAAGACAATTACTGGGTAATATTAATTCAAGGATGGTTATTCAACAGGTTTTAACTAATCAGCGAAAATACTTCGTACATATATCGTACATGCAATATTTAAAACGGCTTCCACGGGTTGTGTTTAAAAATAGGATCAATATGCATCAAAGGAAATTGGTTGGACTTGCCTCCGTCGGTGTCCTCGGCAAACTCCTGCTGACACTCCGGGTCCTCGGCGTCAAACTCGCGGTACTCGTCTCCAACGTCCGCGTTTTCCGGCTCGTTCACTCCGTCAGCTAAAATACGCGACGACCGACACAGACAACAAGCACGGAGACACAGACAAATATAAGGAGAGATATAGAAAAAAATACTATAGAAAGATAGAGAAGAGCAAGGAGATGCTCATGAGCTGCCCACCTCGTCTTGCGACGACAGTCGAGCTCGGCTTGTGCGTATGGCCGTATACGTTATACGCGAAGTGAGAGCGAGTGAGCGTGTGAGCGAGCGTGAGTGAACGTGCTACTTTGGGTGTCGATAGTGAGCACCCGAGACTGACTTTTTATAGGCCAGAGGAGTGAGGTTATGCCTCTGGTGCTCAGCTTCGTGCCATTAGAATTGCTACTGTAGTGCATGGCTACACAGGATGACAGGACGGTGGACGGTGCCTAAATTTACATGCAAATGGCAATGTCTCATTTGCATGCACGGTGCATACAAATGGTCGGTGCATGCTTGTCCTACATGCATGCATGCATGCATAAGATATATTCATATGTGCGGGTGCACTACTATGCTTTCTTGCATGTAAGTTTGCTGGTACTTGCTGTTATTTGTGCGCGCAAAATATGGATGGTGCCTAGTTGAGCGTTGTGACTTGCTATCTTTTTGTACAGCAAAAGAGGAGCAGGGAAAAGACAATAGGTGGGGCCCGCATGTCGTGGTGCGCGTGCGAGCGAGTGCGCTCGGCGAGGGGGCCGGGCGCGAGTGCGCTGCGGCGCTGATGGTGGTGGGGTCGGCGCCGTTGCCGGGTATCGGGCAAAGCGAGTGTTGGCATTTCTTAACGTCATCACTAAGAACAGGGTTTAATCCGTCCTCAGCAACGATGTTAGAAATGTCGTGATAACACTTACTAATGCAATCACCAAGATTAGAGTATAAATCTATCCTAAGCAACGGTGCCAGAAATGCTTGTTAGCGTTTCTTAGCGTCGCTACCTAGAATAGGGTTCTGCTATACTCATGATAATGACATTGGCAGTGTTATATTGGCAGATCCGTAGCGTCACCACCTTGAATAGGAAGCTAGATCTACCTTCCCGATAATGGCGCCTTATTACCGTTAGGGTAGGGTTCGAGTTCTTATTCATGCTAGTGGCACTAGGATTGCCATGTTGGTATTCCTTAACAAGTCACTAGCTCGGCACATGTCTAGCAACAATGTTAAGTATATACCAGGGTGATAGTTCCTTAGGTTTGGACTTTAAGTACCGCAAGCAGACGGGAATTACCGTGTAGCATATCAACCCAGGGATTTACCGAGTGTCGTATTTATAGGTTCGCTCTAAGGAAGGCTTAATATGTTAAGGATTCTAAGATAAGCATAGATCAAAGTAATTATGATAGCAATAATGGAATCAAAAGTCATAGCAGGTGATAAACATTTATATGTAGAATAGTGATCCATCACAATCTAGGCATGGCATATGGGCTAAGGAATAAAAAGAGACTAAAAGAATGAATTGAATCAAAGAATAAACAAACAACCTATTGGAGCAGGTGTGGTCCTAGATACAGATCATGTCATAGAACAAGTTAATCATGTAATTATACAACTTAGATCTAGTCCTGTGTTTAGATAGTTTGGGAGGTTACGCGAGTACTGGTTTGCCAGCAACCTCCACAACTATTTAGACTCCTACACACTAGCCGAACATGGGGGAATGCCAACGACGGACAGGGCTGTCACCACCTGCCGCCATCCCCACAACCGTGGACTAGGACAATGCATTTACCCGGCCTTTACACCCAAGCACCATGCTTACATGCAAAGAACCTACTCGGACTCCCCCGGGTGCCTGACCCTTTGGATCGGCAGGTAAGAAGCCCGAGCCTACTCAAAAGAGCATGATAAACCCCCATCTTCACACAAAGCTATTTCTAGGCAATTAATTAACATGAAGCAATTAGACTAAAGTCCTAAGTGAGAATAATACAACATACACCTAGCACTAGTTCATATAATACACTACTAGCCCTAGGGTAGCATTATACTATAAGAACTATATACTAAAATGTATGTCATATCATTTTCACTAGAACTATATTCTAGTTCATATGCTAGCATCATAAAACAGGGCCTATGATCTATGTCATATACCATAGCATAAGAACTATACTCTAGTTCATATGAAGAACTATATCGGACATGATAAGGCATGGACTTGGAGTAAAGATATTCTTTATTCATACCCAAGTTTCTCTCTAAGGAGCCAAGCCCTCCTTGATAGCTCACCCAACTCTCTCTCTAAAAGCTAAAAGGAAAAACTAAGAAGAGGTAGTGCCCAAGTGCCTTGAAGGTGGAGTGTTGATAGTGAATGTGATGAGATGAATGGAGCCTCCCTCTCCCCGTCCTTAAATAGGTGGGGAAGGTCGGCTCCCCAGGGTGTACACTGCAATTTGCACGCGGGGTCTGCGGGAGGATAGGCTCAGCACCGCCTCTGCGAAAGGCGGTGCCGTGATGGGCTGGGCCAGGGTCGGCCGACCCTAGGGGGCGGCCACCCCCTGGTTGGCCCCGCTGGCCCCGGCCCGAAGCCCGTTGCCTTCCTCTCGGGCCCCTGAGTCTAGATCTACCTGCAAATTGATGCACTTCTATATTGGGCTTTTGGGTACTTGTTTATTTGCGCATTTTTTGACGTGTCGGATTGCGCCTTTTTATTTGCTTTCCACCTGTATGCCTGTATATGATCTGCAAAACACAACTTGCACTACATGTGGAACTTGGTAAGCATTTAATAAGTATATGTGGAACTTGCACTATATGTGTAACTTGGTAAGCATTTAATACATGCTTTTCTTCCTTTGCATGGACTATGTTGGCGGGGTAAATATGTCATTAAGAACTGCCAACAAACTCCCCAAAGCTTACCCCTTGCTCGTCCTCGAGCAAGAAGCTAAGATCTTGGTTGTTGATCAGGAGTTGCTACAATATTTTCACTTCTATCCAGTACATACCTTCAAACATGAATACTCCTTTGAATTTTGAACAGATATGTCTTGGGGCTTATTGCTCATACCTTGAGTCCTTAAGCATTTGCAGGATGGATTTGATGAGATCGAGCGCTATATCCCTAGTTCTTTACTTCACTTTTGTTCCGGAGTTTTTTTTTATTTTCAAAACTTAGCACATTTATTTGTCAAATTAAACAATGGATCCAAAGAGAAAGTTAATCATACCATTGAATTTTTGAAAACTTTTTCTTTTCCATCATTCTCTTTTTGTCTATTAGAGGCACATGGCTATGTGGCTAATTCTACTGTTGGGCACTTGCCCATTTTTTTTATTTTTATTTTTTTTGAGGTTTCGGACACATGTCCCTTTTTATTTCCTCGTGATCTTTCTTTTTGAGGTTTTGGACACATGTCCCTTTTTATTTCCTCGGATGCTTTTTTTTTGTTTTTCATAGCCATATGTCTTCTAACAAACTTTTGAGATGATAACACAATGAAATATTTTTGTTTTCAATGGTATGACAACCTCTCAAAGGGTCAACAAAGCATAATCTAACTCAATGTGATTATTTTATTTTTGTAAAAACTCCAGAACTCTAGCGTTGTTTAGAACAGGATACTAGCAGCTCAGATCATCACAAATATATCCATTAATTACTTTAGACTTTAGATAGAGCATTTTGCAACCCACGCATTTAATCATTTTATTAATTTTGAGAATTCAAGGTTGAAACTAGATACTGGAAAGAAATTACGATAGAGCAACTATTCATCATTTCAACAAGGAAGAAGCATATATCTTACATCACATATAAGAGTGGAATTATATTTTTGTCTTTTTAGCAATTTTTCATTTTTTTTATATGCAATAATTAAAACATGAATTTAACTAATGGAAATTTCATAAAGTAAACATGCTAATTTAAAATTAAGGATGCATGAAAATAAATATGCAATGCAGATAACCTAGGGATTGGGGGTCCTCCCCCAAGCTAGCTTCTGGCCTACTGATCGGGGTTATACCCCATGTACCGCCAGAAGTCTTGGGACTGTTTCAGCAGCTGATCTTGGCGAGCTTGCATTTCTTCTTGCTGCTGCTGGTGCCAGGCCTGTTGTTGCTGTTGCCATAGCAACCCTTGCTGGTGCCACTCCACGGCCTGCTGGTGGTCCGCATCGGTGGTTTGGATGTGTTGTTGGAGAGTATCTTGGATCTCATCCGTGCGCACCACCAGTCCCCCAAGCTGAGCTTGGAGGCGCTCCAAGTCTGTTCGGCCTACTGTGGAAGCCAAAGGATGTTCTTCTGGTGATTCGTCCCTCCAGCGCGATTGTTGTTCCCAAGCTCTGGAATCCGCCTCACCCCACCCCTCAACACCTTGTGTCGGCATGGGTGTGTCCCACCCCGACTGGTAGATCGGCTGTGTATAGGAGGGTGGTGGCTGGGAGCTGGATCCGCCGATGTCCCTGCCAGAAACACTACGCCTTCGCGCAGTTTTAGCTGTCTGCAGATCAAAGGTTAGTCTCCTAGAGTTATACAAGTGTAGACCTGGGTTAGGTAACCGGATTACGTTTGTATATCCTGGGAAATAAAACACAAGACCGCCCGCATTATCTCTTTTCAAATGGTGACCTTGGATAAGATAGGTTTCATTAATCATGGTGCGTGGAACTTGAATATAATCAAGATCTTGCCCTTCCAACGCACCAATGGCCGTGGCCACACGTGTTATGGGTGAAGTCAAAGAGATAGGGGTGGTTGTCTTGATTATATCTAACCAATGCCTTAAAATTTCTTGCACAGGTGCAACTTTTATTTTCATTCTAGCCGCGTAAAGTAACCTCATTTCATTTACTCGCACAACGCGGGTATCCTGGCTAGGAAACATTGTTATGGATAGCCAAAGGTGTAAAAACCTTGGAGTGGGGTGTTTGATGTGGGCATTTCTAGGATAGTATTTTCCAGTGTGAACTTGCCCCATGATTTCTTCCCAAAACTTATCCTTATCAAACCCTTTTGTGAAATGCACTAAATCAAGAGAGCATCTTTGATGAAAACCAAGGTATTTGCTTAAGTCTTTCCAAAAGATAGCATATTCATTTCCAAATAAACGAACAGAAATACCTTCATATGTTTCTCTTAAAGTGCATAGGAATTGAATGGTAAGGGTATAGGATCCATACTCAGTTATGGGGTGAATGTTGTCCCACCCGGTGGCATTCCATATGGAGAGAAATTCATAGTCCATACCGATGTCGGAGAGGAGCGAGTCGTCGTAGACCGGCGTATGGAGGAAGATCCGGTCCTTGAGCATGTTGTAGGCTTGATGTTCTCGATCACCCACCAAGTCGAATTGGTTGTTGACGGTCCCTAGTGCTCACATTTAACCGTCAACTAATCATGGAAAATGATCTAAATGGAACCAACACCTAGATTTAGGGTTTTATCTGACAGAATTCCATGAGTTTTGGTGTTTGTCTATTTCTGCAGGGGGTTATCAGGAAATATGGAATAAAGGCCCACACGTCGGGTTTACATAGAGATATTAACGTGCTGTGCAATTTTCTATCATCTAGAAGACTCCAGAAGCCATGGGAACAAAGCGGAAGCCGAGAGGACTCAGGGACAGGGCGCCCGCCCTACTCTCCTGGGCGCCCGCCCTCACATAGAGTCCAATGAGGACTCTCTTTCGGGATATTGCTCCACCGACCTAAAGGATCAAGCATAACTGTTCAATCAATGTTGGTTTGATCCAACGGCCCATATTCACTTGAAGGGAGTATAAACCAGACCCTCTGGCCCCTGGAGATCATACCTCTTCTACAGAATCAAAGTTAGGGTTTCAATTCTTCATCCAAGTAGAGAGGATCCCTCTAGTTCTTCTAGTTCTACCTCTAGTTCATTTAGTTCTAGTTCTAGTTCATCTAGTTCTAGTTCTAGTTCCTCTAGTTCTAGTTCTAGTTAGTTCTAGTTGTAATCTAGAAAATAGGGAGAGAGAAGAGGAGAGCGGAGGAGGAGCTGGATCTGTCGGATCTTCCTCAACATTGTACTTTTGCAGCAACTGGTTCGTTCTTCATCGTTCTCCAGGTTCTTCAATTCATAATTCCTGAGTTCTCTCATTACTTTTATTTACATTCAAGTTATTTATTCGATTCCCGCTTGCATCAAGTGCTCTAGTCTTTATAACGCTAGAGTAGGAATTAATAGATTAGACCTGGTGTTTAGTCTTGCAATTACCTGGAATTGCACCCAATCGTGCGGATTGTTGTGGTAGCCTTAGGGTAGTGACAGCCCTAACGGTTGACGTATTCCACCTCATTCGGATCAGTGTTTGTAGGACCGTAGTCAGACCTTCGTAGCCCCCTTCTCATCTCTTTCTGTGGTTAGTGCTCTGATGTCCCAATATAGACAATCTTGAAGTAATTCTTGATTCTTAGATCAACTAGAGAACTCTCAGGAAACTTCCTCTCTTCCCACCAAAAACAATTATATAGTTATCCTTGGGCGATCTTGATTCTTAATTAGTGCACTCACATTCTCTGTGGAAAATCGATACTCTGGAATACTTCCGGATGAAAGCTACATCGGTATCCGTGCGCTTGCGGATTTTTCTATTTGCGTTTAAAATACCCAACAAGCTTTCTAGCGCCGTTGCCGGGGAACGGTAGCTGTGCTAGTTTTGAACCAAGTCATCCGTGTATCCTTCTTCTTTTCCTTTTTTAACACACTCACCTTACCATTTTCACCACACCACATGGATTTCACTCTAAGCATTAATGAGCATGGAATTTATTTCATAGCCACTTCAGTTACTCCATGCTCATATGCAACATCTTTCCAATCCATTGGTTTTTCCAACATCACCACATTCGAGATCCCCAACCCCCTCATCCTTTCTATTTATAAATACTTTAAAAGGGCGGTTGTCGATGCATATGTCTACATTAAATATTGTAGATCTTGTTCAGTTGATCTTGATATAGGTCAGCGTTGGAGGGGAAACAACTTTGCCGACATAAATTGATGGTTTCCCAAGGACAAGCTTAGTGTCCTAAAACAAGCACTGATCAGATTGTAACATGAGCTTTTAATTATTTGCAACATTACCTTGTGTGTTGAGCATATAAGGATAATTGTAAAAAAAATTCCTTCGGGTATTCTTCTCACTAACCTTTCCAGGATTGGAGCAAGAAGATCGGATGAATGACAAGCACAAGGTATGTCCAACCAATCATCATACAACATTGAATTAAATTCATCCAAACTTGAATTTTGCAAAATTCAAGCTTGGGGGAGTACTTTACATAAAACATCCTTTGCCATGTTGCTATGTTGGTTGTCCCTACCTTTGAGACATGCTCAATTATTTAAATACTAATCACACTACTTCATCTCCTCTTGAGTAGATCTCTATAAATGCTCTCATACTACCTTTATTTGCTTTAGTATATGTCTAGGCTTGGAGTAGTTTCATTTATCTCTTAATTAAGCATGGTGCTTAGTTTAGGGCTGATGATCTTACTTCCAAGGGAGTTTAAATTAAGCATGATGCTTAGGTTAAAGTGCCCTCCTAAATCAAATTAGACATGGTGTCTAGGTTGATTTTTGAGCCGATAGTATGCTATAGTAGATATTGGATATTTTGTTGGACTAACCCCTGCAGGAAAACATTCAATATCGACCTGGGAAGTCCTGAGATAAACTCACATTGGAGACAAAGAGAGAGACGCATGAAGTTTAACAATTTACACAAGGAAGGCATAGCTCACAAGAGATGATCCATGGAGGGTGCTACAAATACGATGCACAACTGCTAAGAAAGGAAAGCTTCAACAAGGTGATATTGTACCATCACTCTTCAAGTAAGGTAATATCTTAAGGTACTTGACTATCACTTTTATAAGCTTCTCCTTGGTTCTGGCGTTCACATGAATAAAAGAGACAAACATGTATGATTTACAACTCTAGATTAACCAACCCAATCGATTCAATATGTTTAGTCCTTCCACTTTTGTGATCCCACACTCCTAATCATATGAGCTAAAATGTTGCACACTCAATCTTTGGAAGATATATTTTATAAAAAAAACATAAGTATAGATAGATTATCTTTCCATTAGGTTGAGCGATCTGATCTGACAAATGTTTTAAATGCCACACTCATGATCTTATTATCCATCAACATTGTCTTGAAACCTTTTGGTTCTGTTGGTGTTTTCCACCAACAGGGCCCATGCACTTGATCTCTACCTTGTCTTTATGAGCAGGTACACTTTGAGCAAAATATGAAGGAGTTTTACAACTCCCAGACTCCACCAAGTGAAGAACCTAGATCAACGAGTACACACACTAGAGATACTGGACACTCAAGCAATCACTGCCCTGAGATGCTTGAGGACGTAACTACTGGAGTAACCCCGTTGTGGAAGTAATTACTGACCTTCTGCCAGTCAAGAGAGACAATCCAGGATGCCCCGTCATCCCGATCTCCATCGGCATGGTGGACTTCCTAGAAGCACTCTGCGACTTGACTCCAGCGTCAACATTATGCTTAGGGTACTCTATGAAAAATTCTTTACACATCCTTTCCTAGAAACAACCATGTGTTTGCAGCTTGCAGATCAGACACTAAGTTTCCCAAAGGGAATATTGAAGAACCTCTGCGTCCGAGTTGGTACCTTGTACGCCCCAGCAGACTTCGTGGTGATAGAGACTGGTACTAATGAGAGGGCACCCATCATCCTAGGAAGGCCATTCCTGAACACCTCGGGAGCTGAGGAACAAGCAAATGTGGACTGAGGCAGCTAAGATGGTCACTGCAGCTCAAGGAGGTCAAGATCGTCAACTCAAGTCGCCTTTCTTGATCAAGAAGTTTATCTTTGAAAATCTTTAAAATGTTGCATGATGAGTTCCTGTATGATGAGAGTTTAAATTCCTACCATAGCCATATATACATGCTTGCTAGACATTGAGCCACACATTTACTTTTTTACTGCTTATGAGCATTGAGTGTGGTCAAGCTGTGTAGACCCTTAGGAGCTTGTCATGTGGTTAAAATCAAGATTCACTTGCACGTTCACTTATACATGCTGCTTCTACTCCGGAAGTATGCATCCACATACATCCAGTCATTTCCATCTCCAGATTCACCTAAAAATATTCTACTCCTAATCGGAGAGAGAATAGCCAAAAACATTTCTGTTTTCCCCTATGAAATAAATGCTCAAGTTATCTTGGTTACTATCACTTGCTACATTATTTCAAGAGATGAGTGCTCTAAAAAAAGAGAGAAAAAAAGAGATACGAGGAAATAAAAAGGGGCAAGTGCCCGGAACCTCGAAAGAAAAGAAAAAGTAAGACGAGAGGTAAAAATGGACAAGTGTCCGACAATAGAATTAGGGGTACAAGATACCCGCCTGAGAGAAAAGAAAAAGAAAATACAGAGCATCTCATTCTCCTCAAACAGTTTCAAAAGAGCAAGAAAGGTATGTATCCCCTCAAAAGAGCACAAGTAGAATTAGACGTTCACCATTGTTATCACCATCATCACCATACACCATTCATTCACCACACATGCACATCTTGATTTGACTTATTGACTTGTTCTTCTGGATCCATGGTTTGACTATGCAATAAATGTCTTGTAAGTATGTATTAGCTGTCTCCCACCTTTGAGCTCCAGATATCAAAACCTTATTAGAGTAGGGTGAGATAGAAGGCAATGCCACTATGCCTCATACCACAAATACTACATACTTTGAGAGAAGGCATATATCTTTACTGCCTTGGTAATGATCCAGAAATACCACAAAAGAGAGACTAGAAAGAGTCATACAAGGAATCTCTGAGTTTTATTTGAAAATCTACAAAAACTCCAGAGCTATAGTTAATCGAAGAATAAGAGACATGGCGCTTGACTAGACCGTTCTATCTTTTAACTGCTCAAGACACAAGTGAAGGTTGCAAGCCCCATGGTGGAAGGTAAAATGAGTAAGTTTAAATCATAATAGTTTACCCTAACCCAGAGATGAGATCTTGTTTGAACGCATGTCTATCGTTAAGGCATAAAACCACTGTAGAAACTCTTGAGTCCATCTTTGCTTAGGGACGAGCAAAGGTTAAGCTTGGGGGAGCTTGTTGACGGTCCTTAATGCTCACATTTAACCGTCAACTAATCATGGAAAAGGATCTAAATGGAACAAACACCTAGACTTAGGGTTTTATCTGACAGAATTCTACGAGTTTTGGTGTTTGTCTACTTCTGCAGGGGGTTATCAGGAAATACGGAAGAAAGGCCCACATGTCGGGTTTACATAGAGATATTAACGTGCTGTGCAATTTTCTATCATCTAGAAGACTCCAAAAGCCACGGGAACAAAGCTGATGCCGAGAGGACTCAGGGACAGGGCGCCCGCCCTCACATAGTGTCCAATTAGGACTCTCTTTCAGGATATTGCTCCACCGACCTAAAGGATCAAGGATAACCATTCAATCAATGTTGGTTTGATCCAACGGCCCATATTCACTTGAAGGGACTATAAAACCAGACCCCCCTGGCCCCTGGAGATCATACCTCTTCTACAGAATCAAAGTTAGGGTTTCAATTCTTCATCCAAGTAGAGAGGATCCCTCTAGTTCTTCTAGTTCTACCTCTAGTTCATCTAGTTCTAGTTCTAGTTCATCTAGTTCTAGTTCTAGTTCCTCTAGTTCTAGTTTTAGTTAGTTCTAGTTGTAATCTAGAAAATAGGGAGAGAGAAGAGGAGAGCGCAGGAGGAGCCGGATCTGTCGGATCTTCCTCAACATTATACTTTTGCAGCAACTGTTCGTTCTTCATCGTTCTCCAGGTTCTTCAATTCATAATTCCTAAGTTCTCTAATTACTTTTATTTACATTCAAGTTATTTATTGGATTCCCGCTTGCATCAAGTGCTCTAGTCTTTATAACACTAGAGTAGTAATTAATAGATTAGACGTGGTTTTTAGTCTTGCAATTACCTAGAATTGCACCCAATCCTACGGATTGTTGTGGTAGCCTTAGGGTAGTGACAGACCTAACGGTCGACATATTCCACCTCGTTTGGATCGGTGTTTGTAGGACCATAGTCAGACCTTCCTAGCCCCCTTCTCATCTCTTTCTGTGGTTAGTGCTCTGATGTCCCGATATAGATAATCTTGAAGTAATTCTTGATTCTTAGATCAACTAGAGAACTCTCAGGAAACTTCCTCTCTTCCTACCAAAAACAATTATATACTTATCCTTGGGCGATCTTGATTCTTAATTACTACACTCACGTTCTCTGTGGAAAATCGATACTCTGGAATACTCCCGGGTGAAAGCTACATCGGTATCCGTGCGCTTGCGAATTTTTCTGTTTGTGTTTAAAATACCCAACATTGGTGGGCTCCTCCTTCTTCATGTTGTTCCTCCTCTTGTTCCTCTTCCTCTACCTCCTCGATCTCCGGGGATTCTTCCTCAGCGGAAGGACTCCATCGGGGATCGGTGTAGTATGAGGAAGTGCTCCGATAGGGGCGCTTCGAGGATGACCTCGTGACTCTTTTAAACGCCCCCGAAACTATTTTGCCGAACCTTTTCATGGTGCAATGCTTGCACCAGTGGATAGCTAGCTTGGATAGGTGATTTTTTTGTGAGGTTTCTGCTGGTGGTTGGTTGGAAATAGCAAAGATGTGAAAGTGTTGCTTGGAAAGTGAAGATGGAAGTGATGAAGTGAAGTGAGAATTGGTGCAGAGGGCCACACCCGAACCCCTTGTATTTATAGTTTGAAAATGCAGGTGGATTTGGGGTGAGGGTGAAAGCCCTAGTTTGGTTTTGGATAATTGATAAAACTCTAGTACTAACCTCTATACTAAGTGTGTGTAGACTTAATGAGGTTGGTACATGCCAAGTGATGGAGCAAGTAATGATCATGGTGATGATGGTGATGACCACAAGATGATCAATTGCTCAACTTGGAAAAGAAGAAAGAGAAAAACAAAACCCTATGGAGATCAAGGCAAAGGTATTGCTTAGGGTTTTGGTTTTGGTGATCAAGACACCATAGAGGGTGTGATCACATTTAGGATAGATAGCCGTACTATAAAGAGGGGAATTCTCTGGCTAAGCGGTTATCAAGTGCCACTAGGTGTCATTGTTCATGTGCATTCATTTAGAACCTAGTGAGCTAACTTAACTCCTTCAAAGAAAATGATTGTGAAAATGCTAACACACGTGCACGCTCGTTGGTACACACGTTGTGGTGTTGGCACACTTTGAGAAGGAGGTGGAGTTTCAAGGGTAGAGAGGGGATGGGTTCCTCTCTCCCTCCCGCCGAGCTTGCATATTTTCTATTGCATATTCGGCGCTTTTCGAGAAAATGAAGTGCATATTTTCTATTGCGCCGGTGGGAAATTTGGAGAAGTCACGGGAGTGTTTTCTCGCTGAGAAAACACTCACTGGACGCTGGCTTCTGGAGCACCGGACGCTACGTCTGAGCGTCCGGTGCAGACAGTGCCTGGCCCAGTTAGGGTAAGGCACCAGACGATAGGCACCGGACGCTGGCTTGAGCGTCCGGTGGTTAGCGTCCGGTGTGCGGGCGTTTTGCGACCCTCTCTGCGCATGGGTCCGGTGAGCACCGGACGCTGAGGGTGCGTCCGGTGACCTTGCGAGTTTGCGGAGCTCTCTGCGCATGAGTCCGGTGTGCACCGGACGCGTCCGGTGCTAACTTGCTCAGCGTCCGGTGCACTGCAGGTGACCGTTAGACTCTGACACGCGGCTGACGTTGGAGCACCGGACGCTGGTGCTGAGCGTCCGGTGCCCCTTTAAGAGCATCCGGTGACCCCGTGTTTTGCCCAGTGAAAGAGCCAACGGCTCTATTTGTTTGAGGGGCTATAAATACGTGTTTGGCCGGCTTGGGGCTTACTCTCTTGGCATTCTAACATACTTGACATCCTTGTGAGCCTAAGCAAACACCTCCCACTCATCTCCTTCATAGATTAAACATCTTTGTGAGATTGGGTGTGATTCCAAGTGCATTTGCTTGAGTGATTGCATCTAGTGGCACTTGGGGATCGTTTTAGCTGCGGTTTTCTTGTTACTCTTGGTGGTTGCCGCCACCTAGACGGCTTGGAGCAGCGGAGGAGCTTTGGCACGAGTTGGTGATTGTTCGTGGCCATCTCCCGGTGATTGTGAGGGGATTTGTACCTTCCCCGACGGAGAGCCGAAAGGTAACTCTAGTGGATTGCTCGTGTCATTGAGTTACCTCACTTGTGGGTAGGTTCTTGTGGTGTCCTAGTGAGGACGAGGTTCGTGCTACACCTCTTAGCCACCGAACCACCAAGTGTTGGTCGACACAACGGGGACGTAGCGTGCCGGCAAGCATGTGAACCTCGGGAGAAAAATTGGTGTCTCAATTGTGTTTGATTGGCATTCTCCCGGTGCTTGATTGTTTATATTGGTGATTGGTTCATCCCCTACTTGGTGGTATAAATATCTCATCCTCTCTTTTACATTCCCACAAACTAGAGTAGCTTACTTGCTTGTGTAGAGACTTTAGGTAGCTCTCTAGTGTAAGTAGAGACATAGCTCTTGTGTGCCTAGTGATCATTTCAACTAGAATTGTTGGATAGGTGGCTTGCAAAACCCCCTTTTAGAGCTAGAGCAAAAAGCTTCGCTTTGTTATTTACTAACCTCTTGCTCTAGTGATTTTGTAGAATTTTTAAATAGGCTATTCACCCCCCCTCTAGCCATATTAGGACCTTTCAGAGGGCAACAGCCAGGAGCCTCCCCTAGCTGGCCGTTGGCCAGAGCCGTTGGGGGGGGGGGGTCGGCCGACCCTAGGGGCGGCCGCCCCCTGGTGGGCCCCGCTGCTCCCCAGCTTTTGTCTCCATCTTCCAACGGCTAGTTTTTGAAGTTTTCCGTTAGCATATTGATGCACTTCCAGCTGAAAAAATGACTTTTGCAATTTCCAACATTTATTTGTAAAATTTTTATTTTCGAAAAATTTAGAAAAAATATTTTTCCATTAATTTATTTTATTTTCTAGCTGAAAATGAATTTTTGAATATTTTTCAAATTTTTTTTAAGATAACTACCGATTACCTTCGGCGGAGGCTCAAAAAAATGTTTATAGTCCTTTTTGAGAAGGACTCTCTTCCGTCGTTTGAATTTCACCCTGCATGGTTAGTGGGAGAGTTCTCGGGTTGCCCTGGGAGTCTACCCGCATTCTCAGTAGGAATTGCAGCGACGATCTAAGCTAGTTGTGTTTCTATCATTTTATTAAAGCTCAGTTGGTTTTGTACGGAAGAGGCAAGGTTTTCTATTTTTCTATTTATGTTTTCTAAGACCTTATCATTGGACAGCAACTTTTTACTTAAGTTTTCATTTATTTTAGCTTGTCTAAGAACTAGGTCTTTTAATGAAGGTTGATTCGAATTAAAACACGAATTACCTTGGAATGAAGAGCGTGACTGATTATGCCAACCATTACCTTGGTTGGCGCCTCCTTGTTGGCGGAACCCATTGTTGATGTAGGTAGCGTCTTCACGGGTTTCAGGGCAATCATTCCCCGAATGGCCAACTTCTCCACAGACCTCGCACGTCATGTGCGAGTCTATGGCCTTCACCGAGTTCGAGGGGTTCTCTTGGTTCCTCTCGATGAGTTGCTTCATCAATAAATCTATTTTTGCAGCAAGCATATCCGTCTCCTTCACGGTATGCATGCCTTTTTGTGTTTTGGCAGCTGGTGGTTGAGTTCTATCCTCCCCCCAGCTCTGGTGTTCTACCATCTTCTCGATCAGGGCCATGGCCCCGGCGGTGGTAAGTGATAGGAACGCGCCTCCAGCGGCGGCGTCTAGGTGTCCCTTCGACATGGGCGTGAGCCCATTGTAGAAGTTCTAGAGCACAATCCAGTTCTCCATGCCGTGATGGGGGCAGCTTAGGATGTACTCTTGTAGCCGCTCCCATGCTTCAGGGATTGTTTCGCTGGCATTTTGTTGAAAACTGGCAATCCTTCCCCTCAAAGCATTGGTTTTGCTTATGGGGAAGAACTTGGCGAGGAATGCCGCGGAGCATTTTGCCCACGTGGTGACAGCTTCCTTATCTTGATAGAACCACCTCTTCGCCTTCCCCACGAGGGAGAAAGGAAAGAGGCGGAGCCGAATGACATCAGGAGTGATGTCCTTGATGAGAATCGTGTCACATAGCTCCAGGAAGTGTTGAAGGTGTGCATTCGCATCCTCGCTTGGCAAGCCACAGAATGGGCTCGCCTGCACCATGGTGATCAGGCCGGTGTGTAGCTCGAAGTTCTTGCCGGCCATGTCAACAGCGGTGCCAGTGGCCACGTTGGTGACAGTGGGCACGGAGAACTCACGGAGTGTCTTCTCGGCGGCCATGAGTTCGTTCGGGGTTGGTGCGGTACCGGCTGGTTCACTTGTCGGTGGAGTAGCAGAAGACGAAACTGTTCGAGACCGTCTAGTCTTTAGGAGTGTCTCGGGATCAGAGATGTAGTTTTCCGGCAAAGAGAAACCAGGCATACACTATTCCTCCTGTTTCATCCACAACAGGGAGAAAACAGGCAGAGTTAGCTTGCATAACAATTGACTCATTACGCACATCAGATTACTTGATTATATTTATCTAGAATCATTTTCATATTAGCCTTCCCCGGCAACAGCGCCAGAAATGCTTGTTGGCATTTCTTAACGTCATCACTAAGAACAGGGTTTAATCCGTCCTCAGCAACGATGTCAGCAATGTCGTGATAACACTTACTAATGCAATCACCAAGATTAGAGTATATATCTATCCTAAGCAACGGTGCCAGAAATGCTTGTTAGCATTTCTTAGCGTCACTACCTAGAATACAGTTCTTCTCTACTCATGTTAATGACACTGGCAGTGTTATATTGGCAGATCCGTAGCATCACCACCTTGAATAGGAAGCTAGATCTACCTTCCCGATAACGGCGCCTTATTACCGTTAGGGTAGGGTTCCAGTTCTTAATCATGGTAGTGGCACTAGGATTGCCATGTTGGTATTCCTTAACAAGTCACTAGCTCGGCGCATGTCTAGCAACAGTGTTAAGTATATATCGGGGTGATAGTTCCTTAGGATTGGAGTTTAAGTACCGCAAGCTGACGGGAATTATCGTGTAGCATTTCAACCCGGGGATTTACCGAGTGTCGTATTTATAGGTTCGCTCTAAGGAAGGCTTAATATGTTAAGGATTCTAAGATAAGCATAGATCAAAGTAATTATGATAGCAATAATGGAATCAAAAGTCATAGCAGGTGATAAACATTTATATGTAGAATAGTGATCCATCACAATCTAGGCATGGCATATGGGCTAAGGAATAAAAAGAGACTAAAATAATGAACTGAATCAAAGAATAAACAAACAACCTATTGGAGCAGGTGTGGTCCTAGATACAGATCATGTCATAGAACAAGTTAATCATGTAATTATACTACTTAGATCTAGTCCTGTGTTTAGATGGTTTGGGAGGTTACGCGAGTACTGGTTTGCCAGCAGCCTCCACAACTATTTAGACTCCTACACCCTAGCCGAACGTGGGGGAATGCCAAGGACGGACAGGGTTGTCACCACCTGCCGCCATCCCCTCAACCGTGGACTAGGACAATGCATTTACCCGGCCTTTACTCACAAGCACCATGCTTACATGCAAAGAACCTACTCGGACTCCCCCGGGTCCTCGACCCTACGGATCGATAGGTAAGAAGCCCGACCCTACTCAAAAGAGCATGATAAACCCCCATCTTCACACAAAGCTATTTCTAGGCAATTAATTAACATGAAGCAATTAGACTAAAGTCCTAAGTGAGAATAATACAACATACACTTAGCAGTAGTTCATATAATACACTACTCGCCCTAGGGTAGCATTATACTATAAGAACTATATACTAAAATCTATGTCATATCATTTTCACTAGAACTATATTCTAGTTCATATGCTAGCATCATAAAACAGGGCCTATGATCTATGTCATATACCATAGCATAAGAACTATACTCTAGTTCATATGAAGAACTATATCGAACATGATAAGGCATGGACTTGGAGTAAAGATATTCTTTATTCATACCCAAGTTTCTCTCCAAAGAGCCAAGCCCTCCTTGATAGCTCACCCAACTCTCTCTCTAAAAGCTAAAAGGAAAAACTAAGAAGAGGTAGTGCCCAAGTGCCTTGAAGGTGGAGTGTTGATTGTGAATGTGATGAGAGGAATGGAGCCTCCCTCTCCCCCTCCTTAAATAGGTGGGGAAGGTCGGTTCCCCAGGGTGTAAACTACAATTTGCACGCGGGGACTGCGGGAGGATAGGCTCAGCACCGCCTCTGCGAAAGGCGGTGCCGAGATGGGCTGGGCCAGGGTCGGCCGACCCTAGGGGGCGGCCGCCCACTGGTGGGCCCCGCTGGCCCCGGCCCGAAGCCCGTTGCCTTCCTCTCGGGCCCCTGAGTCCAGATCCACCTGCAAATTGATGCACTTCTATATTGGGCTTTTGGGTACTTGTTTATTTGCGCATTTTTTGACGTGTCGGATTGCGCCTTTTTATTTGCTTTCCACCTGTATGCCTGTATATGATCTGCAAAACACAACTTGCACTACATGTGGAACTTGGTAAGCATTTAATAAGTATATGTGAGTAAAATACATGCTTTTCTTCCTTTGCATGGACTATGTTGGCGGGGTAAATATGTCATTAAGAACCGCCAACAGCGAGCAAGCAAGAGAGATGAGTAGCGGACATGTGATGCTCATGCCATGTGGTGCAGGTTATATTTAAAGATGGATAATTGGGATGGATGGAAAAGAATATGGTGGAGATGCTATAGATCTCAAATGATTTATAAGTTTTTAAATATATTTTGAAAATAATTTTTAATGCGAGTGATTTTTCAATGTGAATTTTTGGGATGTTACAAACCTACCCCACTTAAAAGGAATCTTGTCATCGAGATTCGGCTGGGTTCTAAACAGGTGAGGAAACTCTTTTCTCAGGGCATCTTCTCTTTCCCATGTTCCTTCCGCTTCAGTGTGTCTACTCCACTGAACACGACAAATTCAGACTGTGGTCGGTCGAGTTTGCTTGGTGACTGTGTCTAGGATTTTTATTGGCACTTCTTGATATCTTAGGTCATCTTGTAAATCAACTGTATCTGGCGATATTTGTACCTCTGGTACACTGAGACATTTCTTCAATTGTGAGAAATGAAACACATTGTGTATATCTTACATTTCTTTAGGTAGCCGAACACGATAGGCTACAACTCCAATCCTCTGTAATACTTGATATGGTCCAATATAATGAGGTGCTAGCTTGCCTCTGACTTGGAACCTTCGAGTTCCTCGAATAGGATAGACTTTGACATACACAAAATCTCCAACTGCAAAACTTAACTCTCGCCTTCTTTTATCATAATAGCTCTTTTGACGTGTGTTGGGTATTCTTAACATCACTACCAAAAGTAGACTTAATTTTCTAATTCTAGTAACGGTGCCAAAAATGCCAAACCTATCCCTCATACTACTTAAGCCAAGTTGTCATCCCCAGCATGACATGAGAGACGCGGTATTGAAATATGCAATTGCTATTCTAAATAAATAAATAATGGGATCTGCAAGCGCACAGATTAATACCGATGTAGCATTTTAACCGGGAAGTAATCCAACCATCGTTATTTATATTTTTACCACTGGGAAGGGATTAACAATTATCACTATTGATTACAGAGTAGAATATGAGATTGAGTATCTATCATTGCATATATAATTGAGAACCTTGTATCTAACTCTTTCATACAGGGGTAAGTGTCACATAAAAGATATATGAAGTAATGAATAGTGACAAAGATAATTAATCTGATCAGAATAACTAGCCACATATAAATATGATAAGCACCTCAATTAGATACTCTAGAAAGTCATTAGCATGGAATTAGAACGAACTACAAGAATATTTCCTAAGTTATTCTCAACTATATAGTCTAGCATTATCATAGTTAGTGCAAGCATACTTAGCAATCATTGCGAGACAAGACTACGCCCATGCATAGTGATATTAGCAAGATAAATGAGAAACATAGCAATCACTCCCCTGTAATAATGTTGCTCTGCCAGCCCAATATGCGAGAGGGGGACTATATAAGAATCAATGAAGCTGTCACTATCACGAACTACCCCACGATCTGGCATATTGGGTACAATCGCAGATAAATACGGTATAAGCACCACGCCTACACAATATCTATCATTTACCCATGGATCTGATGGATAAACGCTATACGATCCTAAACATGTATATAGATCCAATCTAACTAAGCCAAGTACATAACTATGATAAACTAAGAACAATATAATCTTGAATATAAGCAAGTAGAGCAAAGTCATAAGCAATATATTGAAGTAGAACAAAGTCATATTCATAATATTGAAGAACAAAGATGATTAGAAGAACAATTAGAAGCACAATTAGAGAATTACCAAGAATCCTCTTGACAGATCTGGAAACCAATCAAAGATTGACTCCTTCTAGTTCTAATCCTATGTAGCTATGCTAATCTAGATATCTAATTGATGTGGTGGCTCTAATCTTGATCAGAGGCTTCTTCTCCCTTGAGAAACAATGAATTAGGGTTGAGAGGCTCTCTCTTCCAAGGGCCAGGGGGTCTGGTTTTATAGTCCCTTCAAGTGAATATGGGCCGTTGGATCAAACCGACATTGATTGAATGGTTATCCTTGATCCTTTAGGTCGGTGGAGATCTCCCATGAAAGAGAGTCCTAATTGGACTCCAAGTCAGGGCGGGCGCCCTGCCTCTGGCCCCGTTCGGCCTCCGCTTTCTTCCCGTGGCTTCTGGAGTCTTCTAGATGTAAGATAATTGCGCGGCACGTTAATATCTCTATGTAATCCCGACGTGTGGGTCTTTCTTCCGTATTTCATGATAACCCTCTGCAGAAATAGACAAACACCAAAACTCGTGGAATTCTGTCACATAAAACCCTAAGTCTAGATGTTGATTTCATTTGGATCCTTTTCTTTATTTATTTGATAATTAAATTTGATACTTAAGGACCGTCAACAACGTGATTGTGCCTCTTTCAATTTTTCTCTGATTTTAGCTACATGATCTTCTGCTTCTTTTATAAGGGCTGGTCCAAGCAAGGTTCGTTCTCCAACTTTTGACCACATCAATGGGGTTCTACATTTTCTTCCATACATGGCCTCAAAAGGTGACATGCCCAAACTAGCTTGGTAACTGTTATTATAGGAGAACTCTGCATAAGTTAGGCTTTTCTCCCAATCTTCACCATATGTGAGCACACATGCTCTTAGCATATCTTCCATAATCTGATTTATTATTTTAGTCTGACCATCTGTTTGAGGATGATAAGCTAAGATAAAATCTAGCTTGGTTCCCATAGCTCCATGCAATCTTTTCCAGAACTTAGAGGTAAATTGGGTACCTCGGTCAGATACAATCCTACTTGGCACACCATGCGATTTGACTATGTTATCCACATATAACTGGGCTAACTTGTCTCCACTATATTTGGTGCGCACAGGTATGAAGTGGGCAACCTTGGTAAGGCGGTCCACTATTACCCATATTGAATCATTTCTTTTTAGAGTTTTGGGTAACCCATTCACAAAATCCATGCCTATCTCATCCCATTTCCAAACAGGAATAGGCAATGGCTGGAGCAAGCCTGCTAGTTTCTGATGCTCCGCTTTAACCTTTTGGCAAACATCACATTGTGCAACAGATCGTGCCACATCAGCTTTCATGCCATTCCACCAATATCTTTCTTTTAGGTCCATGTACATCTTGGTGGCACCAGGGTGGATAGAATAAGTTGAGTTATGGGCTTCATCAAGGATTAATTCTTGAAACTTTCCCTCCTTGGGCACACAAATCCTGTTTTTATACCACAATACTCCTTTGTTATCCACTCTAAAGTATGGAGCTTTATTTTCTCCAGTTTGCTCATGAATCTTCATCAGATCCTTATCATTATGTTGTGTCTGCATGATTTCTTCCACAAGAGTGGGCTACACCATCAGACTGCCATTTTGAGGTTGGCGTACTATATGCATGTTCAACTGTGCTATCTCTTTTTATAGGTGAGTGTTCTTAGGCACACCCCGCTGACCATATGACCTTGGCCTTTCCTGGGTGGTAATGAATCTCAAGGTTGTAGTCCTTGATTAATTCCAACCATCTTCTTTGCCTTAGGTTCATGTCTGACTGTGTGATTTTGCTCATGAGGTCTAAGCTGACGGGTTCAAACTCTTGTGATTAGCGTAGATTTCACACTTGTTTCCAATAAGGTAGTGTCTCCAAATTTTGAGAGCATGTACTATAGCTGCTAACTCCAAATCATGGGTAGGGTAATTTTGCTCATGAGGTCTAAGCTGACGGGATGCATAAGCAACCACTTTTCCTCCTTGCATGAGAACACATCCTAAACCTTATCTTGAGGCATCACAGTAAATGATGAAATCTTGGTGAATGTCTCGCAAGGTTAACACTGGTGCTATTGTTAGTCTCTTCTTCAACTCTTGGAAACTCTTCTCACATGATTCTGTCCAAGTGAATTTCTTGTCCTTCCTAAGAAGCTCTGTCATGGGTCTGGCTATCTTGGAAAATCCTTCTATAAACCTTCGATAATATCCAGCTAATCCAAGAAAACTTCTAACCTCACTCATATTGGTGGGTTGCTACCAATGGGAGACAGCTTCTACTTTCCTAGGGTCAACTGCAACTCCTTCAGCGGTCAGGATATGGCCAAGAAATGCAACCTTCTCAAGCCAAAATTCACACTTGCTGAATTTAGCATACAACTTGTGTCTTCTTAGCTTTTCCAACACTACTCTCAAGTGTTGCCCATGTTCTTCAGCACTCTTAGATTAGATAAGTATGTCATCAATGAAGACTACAACAAACTTATCTAACTCTTCCATGAATACCTTATTCATGAGGTTCATGAAATAGGCAGGGGCATTGGTTAATCCAAAGGACATCACTGTAAACTCATATTGTCCATATCTGGTTACAAAGGATGTCTTGGGAACATCACTATTCTTGATCTTGAGCTAGTGATAACCTGATCTCAAATCAATCTTAGAGAAATACTTGGCTCCTTTAAGCTGATCAAAAAGGTCATCTATCCTTGGTAGGGGATACTTATTCTTGATGGTGACTTCATTTAGGGACCTATAATCGACACACATCCTCATACTTCCATCTTTCTTCTTCACAAACAAGACTGGGGCTCCCCATGGTGAAGAACTAGGTCTAATATAACCTTTCTGCTGCAATTCTCTTAGCTGCTCTTTCAGTTCAGCTAACTACACCAGAGCCATTCTGTAAGGTCTCTTGGCTATGGGGGCAGTCTCAGGGATAAGATCAATGATGAACTATATATTCCTGTCTGGTGGCATTCCAGGTAGTTCTTCAGGGAATACATCAGGGTATTCTTGCACTATTGGTACTTCCTCTATGGTCCTTGCATCCAAATTGAAGACCATTGGATTAACTTTAGACCCTCAGGTTTTGGATTTCACTTTAATCCCTTCATGGTTAACTAATGATACTTCCTTGGTTGCACAACTAATAATTCCATTGTGTCTGGTTAACCAATCCAATCCAAGGATAACATCTATTCCTTTGGACTTGAGCACCACTAAGTCTGCTAAGAAAACAACCCCACTTAGAATGATCCTTACATTTGAACAACCTAGATGACATTTGATGTCAGACCCAGGTGTTACGGTTATTAGGGGTAACTTTAGTAGTACTATGGGTATTTGATGCTTCTCAACAAAACTTGATGATATGAATGAATGTGATGCTCCAGAATCAAATAATATTTTTGCAAGTACTGAATCGACTAAGAACTCACCAAGGACCACTCCCAAAGCAGTCTGAGCATCCTGAGCATGAATATGGTTGACACGGGCTCTACCATAGGATTGTTGAGGTTGCTTCATCATCTGACTATTATTGTTGGTGTTTCCATTGTTGCGAGGGAAACCACGGTTGACTCCAGACACTGCAGGTCTAGTCCCATTAACTGTGTGGGACTGAGTGGATACTGTTGGTGGGTTGTTCTTGTAGGGACAGTTGGCAATGTAGTGTACAGTCTCATGGCAATTAAAGCAAGTTCTGACATTATTTGTGACTTGACCAGTGCTGCTCTGTTGAGTCTTGCCATAAGCTTGATTCTGATAGGTTGTCTTGGGCTGATATGATGACTGCATTTGGTTATTGGAGACACTAGGAGGAGAGCGAAACTGCATTGGGGCTTGAGTCCGCTGGCTTGGTTCGCTAAAGGTTTTCAGCCTCTGGGATCTAGCACCATCTTGAACCTTGCGCTCCAGAAACTTGCGCTTGTTTTCTTTCCTTTCTTCAGTCTTGGCCACATCAGTCAGAATGGTCCTGTTCATCAAAGTTTTGAAGTCTGGATAGATCTGTGGGGTCATGAGGGTTCTGAGCTCACAGGTTAATCCTTCTATGAACTTTGTCAGCTTCTTGGTGTTGATATTTAGGAACACAATAAGGAATTGATCCGCAAGCACACGGATATCGGTGAGCACTTCACCCGGGAGGTTATCTAGAGTATCGTATTTATATTTTTACCACTAGGAGAAAGAGTGCATCTGACTAACCCAGTCTATTACTGCTAACCTTTAGGCTACAAAGAATATTTCTCAATGTGAATGATAAATAGAGAAGACTACAACCGTAATCTCTCTCTAACCTTGGTAAGGATAATCTACTATTATATTGGGGAGGCTCACGGAATTTAGACACCACAGAGGATGTTCAACCCGCACCTATAAACCCTATCCTTCCTGCTAACGAGATATGGTTTGCAAAGGTAACTCGGAAATGTCACGTTTCTCGATACTACCACGGTCTAGCTAGTCAGGGAATATCTATGAGTATCCTAGCCCAAACACCACGTCTACGCTACAGAAGATTACTCTAAACTCTACGCGAAGAGATTAAAGTAAACTCATAAACCAAAGAACAATAAAACAAGAACTTACTAGAATTTAAAAGTCGAAATACTGAAGAATCCTAGGAGCAAGCTTCGGGTTAGGAGAACTTGATCCCGTAGGTACAACCTCGAAGTAGACACCGACAGGCCGGGCTTCGTCCGATCTACACCTCTGCTCTATCTCTCTCAATCTAGTAGAAACTAGAAGATCTAATTTTACTCACATTGGATGCTAAGCCCTAAGTCTATTTAGAGGACAGGTATTCCTTCGAGGGCTCCTCTCAACTCTATGATGAACTTGTTCTCCTCTAGGGGCCAGTGGGTCTAGTTTTATAGTCCCCTCAAGTAAACGTGGGCTGTTGGATCAAACCGACATTGATTGAACGGTTATACTTGATCCTTTAGGTCGGTGGAGCGTCATCCGCAAAAAGAGTTCTGATTGGAATCCAGAGGGGGGTGGGCGCCCTGGTCCCTAGGGCGGGTGCCCTGGGCCAGGCCCCTTTCGGTCTCCGCTTTGTTCCCGTGGCTTCTGGAGTCTTCTAGATGGTAGAAAATTGCGCGGTGTGTTGATATCTCTATGTAATCCCGACATGTGGGCCTTTCTTCCTTATTTCCCAATAACCCTCTGTAGAAATAGATAAACAACAAAACTCGTGGAATTCTGTCAGATCAAATCCTAATTCTAGGTATTGTTTGCATATTGGTCCTTTCTCTTGTTTATTTGATAATTAAAATTGATACTTAAGAACTGTCAACAAATACCCCCATACTTAGGCTTTTACTCATCATCGAGAAAAGGATGGTTAAGAAAAATATCTGCAGTGAAACATTGTAAAGCATTCTCTTCATATGTGCAGGGTGTCTATAAATATTCACTATATACTGTAGTCAAGGAAATATATGATCAAGAGTAGAGATCCTTTCTTCTCAATCTTGTTACTTGGAGTTTTTTTGTATGAAAAGAAAGTTAGCATACCTTTATCCTCATAGGTTCTCAGATCACCCATTTATCTTTTATATATCTCACTGAGGCTGTTTTAATTTGCAAAAATTCTCAAGCATAGTTACCTTGCATTTATTGCCTGATCAAAACGGGATCCGAGGAGAAGAATGCCATACTCTTAGATCAAAGACTTTGGAAATTAAAATCTTTGCCAACTCTTACTGGCATATTGCTTATTAGAGGGCCCATGGGCTATCATTTTCTTCTTCATCTCTTTTTTTAAGTGGATACCGAGGTACCCCTAATTCTACTGCCGGACACTTGTCCATTTTTTTCTGCGAGGTTATCGAGCACTCGCTCCTTTTTATTTCCTCGAAATATCCTTATTTTTGCATAGCCCATGCCTCTAATGCAATAATACTTCGGAAGAGTGAATCTTGAATAAATGTCTTGATCTTAGGAGTATAATAAATCACTCAACAAGGGTCTAACTCATTTTTAACAAACTCAATATAGAGTAGATAGCTTTTATAATTATCATATTAATATTTTTAGGTTTATCAGGCATATAAAACATTGAGGACGGTAGCTAGAATTTTTTTGAATAAATTCTCCAAGCAACAATGATATGAAGAATAAGAAACTCATACTCTACCATCTCACATTCCACAATGACTTAACTAACATAGGGTTTTAAAATGATTTTTCAATAATTGCAGGTTTTCAGGAAATATCACAGAGTGAGATTAATCATGATTAGAAACATTTTAATCTTTTTAATTTATCATGTCGGAGACAATATTCTGCAATATCCAAGATATATGTGTGCGTAAAGTGTGCAGAGTATGTATCTGAATCGTGGAGTGGTGTAGTCGGAGTGTGTTTGGCATGTCGAGGGATCTCCCCCGTACTTGTTTTCTGCTTTCTTGCAAAAAAATAAAGTGGAGACACACAAGACATAATAATAATAATAATACTCTTTATTAATCCTGAGGCATTTATTACAAATCACTATAGCAAACTGACGATAACAATAAATCTAAACCAAATTTAAAGATAAATAACTAAGATGCATTGCCTCAAGATCTAATCTAGATAACTTAGCGGCGCTCTAACTCCTTGATCTTCTTATTGGCACTAGCAAGATCATGCCTAAGACCTAGTATCACGGTGTTGTGGTTAGAGAGCTGCCTAGTGATGGAGTTAACTGAGGACTGGAGGTCTATGATAACTCTGTCTAGCCTGCGAACGTCCTCATCAATATCTACTATAGTCTTGCGACGCTTAGGGGGTGTCTCGAGAGCATTGAGAGCGTGCTTTGGGGCAGCCTTTGGAGGGATGAAATGGACTTTGGCTGCTCTAATCCCTTCAAAGTAAGGTCGCTCTTCCTCCCTAGTGTAGCGGATGGTGCTGATCTCGCCGCTCCGGTTGGTCTTGACTCCAACGACCCTCACATTGGGTCTGGGTGGAAGGATCCTCGTGCCGGCTGACACCTTGATGGAGGTCTCCTTCTTGGCTGATGGTCCCTTGAGAAGTAGGGGTTGTGGCGGTGTGATGAGAACTGGTTGAGCATGGTAGGATTGTGCGGAGCTGCGTTGGCGTAATGGCATGGCTTCTAGCTGTCGCTCTGTGTTGGCCGGGACGAGAGCTCGGGCGTCGGGTTCTTCCTTGGGCTTCTTGTTGAGGTCGTAGGGAATGACTTCCCAATCGTCGTGGAACTCTTCGGCCATTGGAGCAGCGAGGGACTAAGCAAGCTCTAATTGAAAAAGGAGAGAAGGCTTGCATGGATTGGTGTTTCAAAACTGACGTCAGGGGTCTGTTTATATAGGGGTCAAAAAGTGCCTCTAGGGGTTGTTCGGGTTGTTCGTGTCGATGTGCGTGCGAAACTTTCCATCTGAAGGATTATTTGGATTACATAAGTGTGTTTTCCGCGACGGGGGAAATCGGGACCAAGAGGGGGCAGGAGCTGGGCGCCCGCCCTCTTCATCAGGGCGCCCGCCCTGTGTCTAGCCCCTCTGTGGGCCCGCTTCCTCGAGCGTGTTTCTAGATGCAAAACTTATTAGGAAAATATATGTGTGACCCAAAAACGTCAGATTAAAAAGGTTGGGCTCTAAATTTCCATGGGAAGGAAAAAATGGATTACGTCTATTTCTTCTAATTCTTTATTGGGCTCTAAAAATAATTTAAGACGTTGACCATTTACCTTGAATAACGTACCTTCCTAATTTTGATGTATGATAGCTCCTTGGGATGATGAATTGATTACCTTGAATGGTCCTTCCCATTTACTCTAGAGTTTTCCATGCCCGAAAAGCTTCACCCTGGAATTAAAAAGTAATACCTTATCTCCAGGTGCGAACTCCTTCTTCTTGATCCTCTTGTCATGCCACCTTTTGAGTCTTTCTTTGTAGATCTTCGAATTGTGATATGCTTTCTCTCGCCATTCTTTCAATTCTGATAGTTGCATTCTTCTATGATCTCCAGCGACATCTAGGTCCATATTCCATCTCCTTATGGCCCAGTGTGCTTTGAATTCTAGTTCAACAGGTAGGTGGCAAGTCTTCCCGTACACCAATTGGTATGGGGACATTCCAATTGGGGTCTTGTATGCTGTCCGGTATGCCCAGAGTGCATCAGGTAACTTGTCTTTCCATGCCGTTCCCATTTTATTCACTGTCTTCTGCAGAATATTCTTGATTTGCTTGTTGGAAGTCTCTGCTTGGCCACTTGTCTCAGGATGATAGGGGGTAGCGACGTTGTGACGGATTCCATGTTTTGATAGATATTGCTTGAAGCGTTTGTCGTTGAAGTGTGCTCCTCCATCACTTATCACTACTCTGGGGACTCCAAATCTTGGAAATATAATTTCTTCAAACATCCTTTTTGAACTGATGTTGTCGGTATGCTTGCAAGGAAATGCCTCTACCCACTTGGAGACGTAGTCAACTACCACCAAGATGAACTCACACTTCTTTGATGGGGGAAATAGACCCATGTAATCTATTCCCCAGACATCAAAGAGCTCAATCTGAAGGTTGTTGGTGAGTGGCATGACATCTCTTGTGTTTATGTTTCTGTGCCTTTGACATGGCCCACATCTTCTGATATATTGCTTTGTGTCTTCATACATTGGCCAGTAGAATCCACACTGCCAGATCTTTCAATGTGTACAGAATGCTCCATAATGACCTCCATATGGTGATGAATGACATCTATCGATGATCTTCCATCCTTCCTCAGTGGTCACACGTCACCTGAGTAAGCCATCAGAGCATACTCGGAAGATGTATGGCTCATCCCATATATGTGAACGACTTTCTTGAATAAGCTTCTTCTTGTTTGCTCCTGGTGGTACATACTCTGAAACCATAAAATTAACAATATCTGCATACCAGGGGTGAGACCTGTTAATCCCGTAGAGCTTGTCGTCTCGGAGTGAATCATCGATGGGGGGTTTCCTGTGGACTCTTAAAATACATCCTAGACAAGTGATCAACAACAGAATTTTCTACTCCCTTTTTATCTTTTATTTCTAAGTCAAATTCTTGAAGCAAAAAGATCCATCTAATCAGGCGAGGTTTAGCATCTTTTTTAGTGAGCAAATATTTTAGTGCAGCATGATCAGTGTAAACAATTATTTTAGCTCCAACTAAATTAGATCTAAATTTATCAATGACAAAGACAACAGCGAGAAGCTCTTTCTCAGTGGTTGCATAATTAAGTTGAGCTCCTGTCAAAATTTTACTGGCATAAGCAATTGCATGATGCTTCTTATTTTTAGTTTGTCCCAAAACTGCCCCCACAGCATAATCACTAGCATCACACATAATTTCAAAAGGCAATGACCAATCAGGGGATTGAATGATTGGTGCAGAGATGAGTGCATTCTTTAATAAATTGAAAGATGTTAGGCATGCATCATCAAATTCGAAAGGAGCATCCTTGGCTAGCAAAAGAGTAAGTGGTCTAGCAATAAATGAAAAATCTTTTATGAATCTGCGATAAAAACCAGCATGGCCAAGAAAGCTTCGAATTCCTTTTATATTCGCAGGTGGAGGTAGTTGTTCAATCACTTCAATTTTAGCTTTGTCTACCTCAATACCTCTTTCAGACACTAGGTGTCCCAGCACTATTTCTTCCCTATCCATAAAATGACATTTTTCCCAATTAAGGACTAAATGCTTTTCTTCACATCTTTGCAAAACCTTATCTATGTTTTCAAGACAACTATCAAAAGTTTTTCCATAAACAGAGAAATCATCCATGAAAACTTCCATAATCTCTTCAATCATATCAAAAAATATAGACATCATGCATCTTTGAAAAGAAGCTGGTGCATTACATAAACCAAAAGACATTCAACGGTAAGCATAAGTTCCGTAAGGGCATGTAAAAGTGGTTTTGCTTTGATCATCGGGATGGATCGTGATCTGGTGATACCCTGAATATCCATCTAAGAAATAGAAGAACGAATGGTTCGCTAATCGCTCTAGCATCTCATCTATGAAAGGTAAAGGAAAATGATCCTTTCTTGTGGCTTTATTCAGTTTTCTATAGTCTATGCACATCCGCCATCCTGTGATGGTGCGTTGCGGAATTAGCTCATTCTTTTCATTCATAATAACAGTCATGCCTCCATTTTTAGGCACAACTTGAACTGGGCTCACCCACTCAGTGTGCGGTACAAGATATATAATCCCTGCATGCAGCAACTTTATAACTTCCTTTTTAACTACCTCTCTCATCGTGTTGTTAAGTCTACGTTGGGGTTCTCAAGAAGGTGAAACAGAAGGATCTATTGGAATACGATGGGTACAAATCATAGGATTGATTCCTGTAAGATCTTGGAGTGAGTAGCCGAAAACTGAGTGATGTTTCTCAAGAATGGTCATTAATCGCAGAGTTTGCTCCTGAGTGAGTTTATCACTAATGATCACAGGAAACTCTGGATTGTTGTTTAGGAAAGCATAGATAAGACCGGGTGGTAAAGTTTTAAGCTCTATGGGAGGTCTAGGTGTTTCTGCAAACTCATCTAAGTGCTCAGGTTCACAAGGTTCAGCTTCTTCTTCTATGAAGAAAGGAGTTTCGTCTTCTAAGTCTGATTCATCTAAAAGCTCTAGAGACACAACCTTTACTTCCTCCATAGGATCAGGTAAAAGATATGACTCGGCCTTATTATTTAAGGAGTGTGAAATTGTTATTGGGAATTTAAAGGTTTTTCCAAAAGAAATGTGTAGCTTTCCAGTATGACCTTCATAAAGTAGTCTTCTAAAAGGTTGTCCTATCAACAGGTCAAAGTCCCATGTATCAAAGATATAGAAGTTCAAATGAACCATGGAGCCTTCTACCGTAAGAGGCAGGACATTAATAATTCCAAGACTGGGAACTAATTGTCCCGAAGATTCCTTTATGACCTTTGTTGTGGGGGTTAAAACCAAATTTTTAAATAGTTTAAGTGCAAAAGATTCAGACATGATGTTGATCCCCACAACATGATTATAGAGAGCATCAAAGTGATCAGAATCATAAGCACATCGTATAGTTATAGAGGGTGTGTCCAAACAGATCACATCAGAGGAAAGCTCTGATTCCTCCAACCATTCGCTACTCATGACTGCGATAAGTTCTCTCAATTGATGTTCACTTGGTAAACAAATGCTAAAATGGTCGTTTTGGGGTCTATTAATAGAATGGTAGTTTGAAATGTTTCCAAAATCGGCAAAAAGATCAGATTCTATATCCAGCATGAAATCAGGTGGTGGAATTTCTTCCTTTTGTGGTTCAAAACTTGGGATAGCTAAAGTAGATGGAGAATTTGGTGGAGTGTCTACTTTGGCTTCGTGGGTTTCATCATGAAGGGTATTATCCATCTCAGCTTCTAGGATTCTATCTAGGATCACTCTAGCATCATCAATAGGGATGCGAAAGAAAGAACCTCTAGACATTGTATGTAGCATTTGTTTATGATCTTTCTGAAGACCTTGAAAGAAGTGAAATAAAAGAACAGGGTCTTCAAGATTAAGTTTTGGACCAGATTGTAAAAGATCAGAAAACGTTTCCATGATTTTCATAAAGTTTCATTATCTTTTTGTTAAAAAGATAGGACTTCGAGTCTAAGGTCGCCGATACGGTCAAGGGAATAAAAATCTAGACAAAAGTTGGCTCCTAAAACTCCCCATTCACCTCGTTGTTGACTTACCTTCTGATTATACCATTGTCTAGCTTCTCCCCTTAAAGAAAAAGGAAAAAACTTCCAACGTAAAGTTTTATCAGAAATGCCTTCAATGCGAAGACAGTCACATGTTTGATCAAAATCTCTAATATGAAGGTAAGGGTTTTCATCTTCCTTTCCTAAAAAAGATAGGTTTTGAATCATGGCAATCAACCTAGAACTTAACCTATACTGGGATGTTTTGATAGGCTGTGATGACTCCCATGGTAAAAGGTCAGTTACTGAAGGTATTGCAGATTCATGGATCGATTTAGAATTTTGGTTTTCCATAAGGTAAGAGTAAAGAAAATAAATAAAGAATATAAAAGATAAGAAAATATAAAAGTATAGATACAAGCTAGTAGTAAGACTCAAGGTTATCTCCGGAAACCGTCTTTCTCCCCGGCAGTGGCGCCAGAAATGATTGTTGATATTTGGGAACGCAATAAGGAATTGATCCGCAAGCGCACGGATATCGGTGAGCACTTCACCTGGGAGGTTATCCAGAGTATCGTATTTATATTTTTACCATTAGGAGAAAGAGTGCATCTGACTAACCCAGTCTATTACTACTAAACTTTAGGCTACAAAGAATGTTTCTCGATGTGGGTGATAAATAGAGAAGACTACAACCGTAATCTCCTCCTAACCTTGGTAAGGATAATCTACTTTTCTATTGGGAAGGCTCACGGAATCTAGACACCACAGAGGATATTCAACCTGCACCTATAAACCCTATCCTTCCTGCTAACGAGATATGGTTTGCAAAGGTAACTCGGAAATGTCACGTTCCTCGCTACTACCATGGTCTAGCTAGTCAAGGAATATCTATGAGTATCCTAGCCCAAACACCACGTCTACGCTAGAGATGGTTACTCTAAACTCTATGCGAAGAGATTAAAGTAAACTCATAAATCAAAGAACAATAAAACAAGAACTTACTAGAATTTAGAAGTCGAAATACTGAAGAATCCTAGGAGCAAGCTTCGGGTTAGGAGAACTTGATCCCGCAGGTACAACCTCGAAGTAGACACCGACAGGCCGGGCTTCCTCCGATCGACACCACCACTCTATCTCTCTCAATCTAGTAGAAACTAGAAGATCTAATTCTACTCACATTGGATGCTAAGCCCTAAGTCTATTTAGAGGAGAGGTATTCCTTCGAGGGCTCCTCTCAACTCTATGATGAACTTGTTCACCTCCAGGGGCCAGGGGGTCTGGTTTTATAGTCCCCTCAAGTAAACATGGGCCATTGGATCAAACCGACACTGATTGAACGGTTATCCTTGATCCTTTAGGTCGGTGGAGCGTGATCCGCGAAAAGAGTTCTGATTGGAATCCATAGGGGGGCGGGCGCCCTGGTCCCTAGGGCGGGATCCCTGGGCCAGGCCCCTTTCGGTCTTCGCTTTGTTCCCGTAGCTTCTGGAGTCTTCTAGATGGTAGAAAATTGCGCGGTGCATTGATATCTCTATGTAATCCCGACATGTGGGCCTTTCTTCCTTATTTCCCGACAACCCCTTGCAGAAACAGATAAACAACAAAACTCGTGGAATTCTGACAGATCAAATCCTAATTCTAGGTGTTGTTTGCATATTGGTCCTTTCTCTTGTTTATTTGCTAATTAAAATTGATACTTAAGTACTTCAACACTTGGCATCGGTGTTGACCAACTCTGAGGCATAGCGAGAAAATTCAGTGAATTGGAAGATGTACTCACTTAGAATAATATGTTGACCGCACACATTTTTGCTTCAAGTTGCGAAATTCATCAGCATTCAGCTTAATGATTCCATCTGGACTGTGGTACCTGTTGACGGTCCTTAATGCTCACATTTAACCGTCAACTAATCATGAAAAAGGATCCAAATGCAACTGACACCTAGACTTAGGGTTTCATTTGACAGATTTCCACGAGTTTTGGTGTTTGTCTATTTCTACAGGGGGTTATCAGGAAATACGAAGGAAAGGCCCACACGTCGGGTTTACATAGAGAATTAATGTGTGCGGTAATTTTCCATAATCAGGAAGACTCTAGAAGCAACTCGACTGAACTGGTGCCTAGATGGGCCCGGGGCAGGGGCGCCCGGCCTTGATCCTAGGGCGCCTGCCCTGGTGCAAGCACCAATCACAGAATGGAGTACACCATTACAAAGATCTCGTCGAGCTGATCGAAATGCATATATTATTTGCTATATTTGGAGTTTGAATCAATAGATATTAATAAAAGAAGGACTACACATAAAAATGTTGCGGGATTAATTGGGCCCAAATCAAATTTTGGTCCATTAAGGCCTATGTGCATTTTAATGATATATGGTGGAAAGTTTAGTAACACATCACCTACTGAACCAAAAAGGCACAAAGGAGGAGGCTATATAAGCAAGGCCCCTAGCCCTGGAGGAGAACACATCATTATAGAGTTGAGAGGTGCCCTCGAAGGATAACCTTTCCTCTATAGAGAATTAGGGCTAGACATACCAATGTAGTAGTCTAGTCGGGAGTTAGGGAGAGCGGAGCTGCGCTTCGGTTCTGGAGAAGTCTTCAGAGCTTTGGTATGTCTTTATATTTATTGTAAGACTTATGCTTTAATACATTTATCTTCTCTATTTACTTTTATGCCTTTATTATTATCGAGTAGTGTAGTTGTTATATTTTGGCATAGAATCTCCGTTGGCATCGAGTGCTCTAGTTATTCATGGTAATTAGAGTAGTAATCGTTAGTGTAGACGTGGTGTCTATACTAGAGGTTACCTGAGGTTGCACCCAGTCCTGCGGATTGTTGTGGTAGCCCTAGGGTAGTGACAGCCCTAACGGTCGACTTATTCCACCTCGTTCGGATCGGTGTTTGTAGGACCGTAGTCAGAGCTTCCCAGCCCTCTTCCAGATCTCTTTCTGTGGTTGGTGTTCTGATGTCCCAAGGTGCTAATATGTGATTGCTATATCTATTCATTCTTTGTTATCAAAGAACTGAAGTAATAGAGAAGTATACAGGAACCCAGATCTCTCCCATTGTCCTTCCGCTATGGCTATCTACGCATTTATCATAGAATTCTCACCTTTATATTATTACCTATCATATATCATTTACCCCAACTTTAGTCTAGTTGGTTTATTAAATTAGTAGATGCATGATAGTAAGTTATCAGATTCTTTGACCTTAGCTTCCCAGTGGTAAAATATAAATAACGATACCTGGAATACTCCCGATAAAATGCTACGATGATGTTCTGTGCGCTTGCGGAATTTTTCTTATTCTTATTGCACTTAACGAATGTCAACAAGCATTTTTTGGCGCCGTTGCCGGGGAAGCAATTGGTGTGAAGATTTTGATAATGATCTTGATGTCTGCTAATTTAATGTATCACTAGCTTTAGTAGGATTATTGTATTTATCTTTTCTGCATTTGTTTTTAGCATATTTATTTCTCCATAACATATTTATCTTTCTGCATTATTGTTGCATTAGAAAATATAATAAAAATATTTTATATAACTCATTACATCTTAAATACTAAAACCCCATGTGAATAAATTGTGTGGTGTGTAAAAGCCCACACGGATATTCACCATGGTGGAATAAAAAAAATATAAAAATAAATAAACATGCATTCATCCTGTTCCATTTCCTTTTTGCTTCATAGAAAGAATAAAACCCAAAAAAAAATATATATTGAGAAAGAGATCTTGTTGAAACTCTGCTTAGAAAAAGAATTAAGAAAAATCTAAAAAGCTTTGACAACTAAGGCTTAAGTGGCCAACTACTAATGTTTAATCGGTGCCACAAGTTTTGTTGTCTATTTGAGTTTAACATGATTTAAAGAGAGAATCCCCAATGATCAAGATATCTTCATCAACTTGGAAGGGATGCAATCATCACTGACATTTTGAAGCTCAAGAATATTGAAGAACATCTGTGTTGTGCGGATTCAAGATTAAAGACTATGTCAACATTCAGCTTGGGGGAAGCAATCCCATTATCTTCGCGATTCAGGCTTGAAGTAAAAGAGTGAAGAATAACAACAAGGTATGTCCAACCAATCATCATGCAACATTGAACTAAATTTATCCAAACTTGACTTGTTCAAGCTGGGGGGAATACCTTACACAAAAACATCATTTGCCATGTTGCTATGTTGGTTGTCCCTACCCTTAAGATATGCTCAATTTGTTAAACACTAATCATTCTACTTCATCCCCACTTGAGTAGATCTCTACAATGTTGTCATGCTACCTTTGTCTATTCACAAGTAAGTGTTGGTTTGGAAGTACTCGACATACTTCCATTGACATTTAAATTAAGCATGGTGCTTAGGTTAAATAGCCTTCCTTAATCCGATTAGACATGGAGTCTAGTTTGGTTATTTAACTAAAAACTGCTTGTGTAGACACTGGTATATTTTGTTAGACTAACCCCTGCAGGAAAATTTTCAATATCGATTTGAGAAGTCTTGAGATAAATTCAGAATGGAGATAAAGAGGGAGACACATGAAGTTTAACAATTTGCACAGGAAATACATAGATCGTCCATCATAGAGAGATAATCCATGGAACGAGACAAAGAGTGCCACGAACAAGATGCACAACCATTGAGAAAGAAAAGCTTCCACAAGGTGATATTGTACCATCACTCTTCAATTAAGGTAACATCTTAAGGTATGTGACTGTCACTGTTATAAGCTTCTCCTTGATTCAGGCATGCACATGGATAAAAAGACAAACATGCATGGTTTATAACTCCAAATTAACCAACCTAATTGATTCAACATGTTTAGTCCTTTAATCTTTGTTTCCGGTACTACCTTCTTGATCCCACACTCTTAACCATATGAGCTAAAATGTTGCACATCCGGTCTTTGGAAAATGATAGTCATGTAAAGAAAAAAAAAGATAGATTATCTGACAAATGTTTTAAATGCTACACTCATGATCTTATCATCCATCAACTTTGTCTTGCTCACTATGCTTAAGATTAGAGAAGAACAAATACACTTTTGGTTCGGTTGGTGTTTTCCAGCAACAGGGCCCATGCACTTGATCTCTCCCTTGTCTCTATGAGCAGGATAAACTTTGAGCAAAACATGGAGGATTTTTCCAACTCCCAGACTCTACTAAGTGAAGGACCTGGACCTACGAGCACAAACACACTGAGGAGGATGCTGCCAACGCCACACTTCGAACTGCTGGGCAAACGAAAAACATGGGTGACACCGTATCAAGAGGTGCAGATGTCAAGGTCCACACCTAACTTAAATGACGCACCTAAAGAATGAACACGGTGAGAAGTCTTGTTCAGAAGACTTAAAACATTGAACCCTCGCCGAAAGGTAAAATCGGTAGTTATCCATATTTATCCTTTCTGCATTCCCTTTTTTCTTAAATTATTTACTTTCCTTAAATAGCTTGTTAGTTAATCATGCTATATTGAAAAGAAAATAAAAATGTTATAAACAGTAAGCCCCATGTGAGTATGCTCATGGCATCAAACCCATTCACTATGGTGGCGTAAAAATAAAATAAATATATTCTTGTCCTGTAAAAATGAAAATATAAAAATAAATTTATGATCCTACTAAAGAGAGTAATATTTATTAGAGGAAGCTCAACATGATAAAGGCTAAGAGATTTTATGCTAACACTTAACCAGTTCCACAAAGCTTTGTTGTCTATTTGAGCTCCACAGAATTCAAGGATCAAGGAAGACTAGCAGACGGAGGATATCCTCCTAGTCGCTATCAGGGTGCTGCCAACATTCAAATACACCTACGCCACCTGCTAGCTACATCAGAAGTAATTACGTTAAAATACAGCTTGGGGAGAGCACCCCCATTTATCCAGCTATGTGTTTCTACTCACATTTATACTTTACTCAAATAATAAAAAATGGATAATCATAAAATACCAATTAAACATTTTGTGCTTATATACATATTTGCTTAGTTTGCTAAATAAATAAATAAAGTGTCTATGCCAAACTGAACTTCAATGATAAACTCTTACATGGATATGATGAATAGTTGCTCTGCCGAGTACCTAGTTTTCAAATTTGAGCTCTCTCTCAAGTTTAGGCATAACTGTTATAATTGAAAGCTTGCTCTAAACCTGAATTTGCGGGAAGAGTACCTGATCAAAAGTCTAAGACGTTAACATATATAATATGGGAAGGTTGAGCTGCTGTTTATCTGTTCCTAGGGATGCTAGAATTCTGGAGAATTTTATCTTTAAAAATCTTTAAAATGTTGCATGATGAGTTCCTGTATGATGAGAGTTTAAAATCCTACCACATCCATATATACAAGCTTATTAGATTATGAACCATACATTTACTTTTTACTGCTTATGAGCATTGAGTGTGGTCAAGCTGTGTAGACCCTTAGGAGCTTGTCATGCGGTTAAAATCAAGATTCACTTGCACGTTCACTCATACATGCTCCTTCTACTCCCGTAGTACGCATCCACATACATCCACTCATTTCCATATCCAGATTCACCCAAAATTATTCTACTCCTATCTAGGAGAGAATAGCTAAAAACATTATCCTATCCCTGTTATTACTCGTGAAATAAATGCTCGAGATATTTTGGTTACTACCACATGCTACATTATTCCAGGAGGGTGAGTGCTCTGAAAAAAAGTGAATACGAGGAAATAAAAAGGGGCAAGTGCCCGAAACCTCGAAAGAAAAGAGAAAAAGTGAGACGAGAGGTAAAAATGGACAAGTGTCCGACAGTAGAATTAGGGGTACAAGATACCCACCTGAGAGAAAATAAAAATAAAATATAGAGCGTCTCATTCCCCTCAAAAGCTTCAAGTGCAAGAAAGGTATGTACCCCTCAAAAGAGCAAAAGTAGAATGTATCTGAAGCTCATATCTGAAGCTCATAGGTGGGTGATAGCTAAACCATGGATCCAGAAAAACAAGTCAATAAGTCAAATCAAGTTGTACATGTGTGGCGAATGAATGGTGATAATGGTGAAAATAATGGTGAAAGTCTAATTCTACTTTTGCTCTTTTGTGGGGGTACATACCTTTCTTGCACTTGAAGCTTTTGAGGGAAATGAGACGCTGTATATTTCATTTTTCTTTTCTCTCAGGTGGGTATCTTGTACCCCTAATTCTACTGTCAGACACTTGTCCATTTTTACCTCTCGTCTCACTTTTCTCTTTTTTTGAGGTTTCGGGCACTTGCCCCTTTTTATTTCCTCGTATTCACTTTTTTTCAGAGCACTCACCCTCCTGGAATAATGTAGCAAGTGGTAGTAACCAAAATATCTCGAGCATTTATTTCACGAGGAACAACAGGGATATGATAATGTTTTTGGCTATTCTCTCCTAGATAGGAGTAGAATAATTTTGGGTGAATCTGGATATGGAAATGAGTGGATGTATGTGGATGCGTACTACAGGAGTAGAAGCAGCATGTATGAGTGAACGTGCAAGTGAATCTTGATTTTAACCGCATGACAAGCTCCTAAGGGTCTACACAGCTTGACCACACTCAATGCTCATAAGCAGTAAAAAGTAAATGTATGGTTCATAGTCTAATAAGCTTGTATATATGGATGTGGTAGGATTTTAAATTCTCATCATACAGGAACTCATCATGCAACATTTTAATGATTTTCAAAGATAAAATTCTCTAGAATTCTAGCATCTCTAGGAACAGATAAACAACAGCTCAACCTTCCCATATCATATCTGTTAACGACTTAGACTTTTGATCAGGTACTCTTCCCACAAATTCAGGTTTAGAGCAAGCTTTCAATTATAACAGTTATGCCTAAACTTGAGAGAGAGCTCAAATTTGAAAACTAGGTACTTGGCAGAGCAAATATTCATCATATCCATGTAAGAGTTTATCATTGAAGTTCAGTTTGGCATAGACACTTTATTTATTTATTTAGCAAACTAAGCAAAGATATATATAAGCACAAAATGTTTAATTGGGTTTTGATGATTATGCATTTTTTTATTATTTGAGTAAAGTATAAATGTGAGTAGAAACACTTAGCTAGATAAATGGGGGTGCTCTCCCCCAAGCTGGATTTTAACGTAATTTCTTCTGATGTAGCTAGCAGGTGGCGTAGGTGTATTTGAATGTTGGCAGCACCCTGATAGCGATTAGGATATCCTCCGTCTCCTAGTCTTCCTTGATCCTTGAATTTTGTGGAGCTCAAATGGACAACAAAGCTTTGTGGAACTGGTTAAGTGTTAGCATAAAATCTCTTAGCCTTTATCATGTCGAGCTTCCTCTAATAAATATTACTCTCTTTAGTAGGATCATAAATTTATTTTTATGTTTTCATTTTTACAAGACAAGAATATATTTATTTTATTTTTACGCCACCACAGTGAATGGGTTTGATGCCACGAGCATACTCACAAGGGGCTTACTGTTTTTAACATTTTTATTTTCTTTTCAAGATATCATCATTAACTAACAAGCTATTTAAGGAAAGTAAATAATTTAAGAAAAAAGGGAATGCAGAAAGGATAGTTATGGTTAACTACTGATTTTACCTTTCGGCGAGGGTTCACTGTTTAAGTCTTCTGAACAAGACTTCTCACCGTGTTCATTCTTTAGGTGCGTCATTTGAGTTGGGTGTGGACCTTGACATCTGCACCTCTTGATACGGTGTCACCCATGTTTTTCGTTTGCCCAGCAGTTCGAAGTGCGGCGTTGGCAGCATCCTCCTCAGTGTGTTTGTGCTCGTAGATCGCTCTTAGATCCAGGTCCTTCACTTGGTAGAGTCTAGGAGTTGGAAAACTCCTCCATGTTTTGCTCGAAGTGTATCCTGCTCATAGAGACAAGGCAAAGATCAAGTACATGAGCCCTGTTGGTGGAAAACACCAACAGAACCAAAAGTGTACTTGTTCTTCTCTAACCTTAAGCATAGTGAGCAAGACAAAGTTGTTGGATGATAAGATCATGAGTGTAGCATTTAAAACATTTGTCAGATCAGATCACTCAACCTTATGGAAAGATAATCTATCTAAGTAAATGTTTTTTTTTCTTTACATGACTATCATTTTCCAAAGATCAGATGTGCAACATTTTATCTCATATGGTTAAGCGTGTGGGATCAAGAAGGTAGTACCAGAAACAAAGATTAAAGGACTAAACATGTTGAATCAATTGGGTTGGTTAATTTGGGGTTATAAATCATACATGTTTGTCTTTTTATCCATGTGCATGCCTGAATCAAGGAGAAGCTTATAACAATGACAGTCACATGCCTTAAGATGTTACCTTAATTGAAGAGTGATGGTACAATATCACCTTGTGGAAGCTTTTCTTTCTCAATGGTTGTGCATCTTGTTCGTGGCACTATTCGTCTCGTTCCATGGATTATCTCTCGAGCTATGTCTTTCTTGTGCAAATTGTTAAACTTCATGTGTCTCCTTCTTTATCTCTATTCTGAATTTATCTCAGGACTTCTCAAATCAATATTGAAAATTTTCCTGCAGGAGTTAGTCTAACAAAATATACCAGTGTCTACACAAGCAGTTTTTAGTTCAATAACCAAACTAGACTCTATGTCTAATCGGATTAAGGAAGGTTATTTAACCTAAGCACCATGCTTAATTTAAATGCCAATGGAAGTATGTCGAGTACTTTCAAACCAACAATTACTTGTGAATAGACAAAGGTAGCATGACAATATTATAGAGATCTACTCAAGTGGGGATGAAGTAGAATGATTAGTGTTTAACAAACTGAGCATGTCTTAAGGGTAGGGACAACCAACATAGCAACATGACAAAGGATGTTTTTGTGTAAGGTATTCCCACCAGCTTTGGGACAGAACCGCCCAATTTATACAAGCTTAAGTACGACTGTCCCCGTTTAACACGTTGACACGCGCATACTCTCACTTATATAAACCCGGTAATCTGCCGAGTGTCACGAAGGACCTCGGTAAATCAACTTTACACCAAGATCGCATGATTAAGCAAATACACATCACATACACAGAGATTTGCAGCGGAAATAATATTACAAAAGAGTTCACAAATAATAATACAAGTTTGGATTTCCAAATTGGTTAGAAAACAACATAGCTTTCAAATTATTACAATAACATAAGTTTCAAATACATTGCTAGCATAAGTGACATCCTCCGACAAAAGCATGTAGATGAGAACACTATATAGAATCACCGAGCCCACCGGCTGTTAGCCACCATCTTTAGCAGACTAAAAACTTCACCTGCAACATGGTGGGATAAACCCTGAGTACTCGAATGTACTCAGCTAGACTTACCCGACAGGAGAGAAAATAAAAGACTCTCAAGGATATCCAAGGCTTTTTGGTGGAGTTGGTTGGATAGCATAACTTTGCCAAAAAGAGCATTACTATCATGAGTCCTTACTTTCAACCTTTTAGTCAATATTTTAGCATCAAGTTCAATTAAGCTACCATAGCTAGATTTTGCACCTATTCTATAGCAACCACTTGATTATTAAGCATCACATTAATAACCATATCCAGTTTATCATGTGCCATCATGATCATCATAACCATCAAGTTTCATTTAGTTTATCTATGTTGCCGCTGCCCGAGTAAAGTTCTCACTATCCGGGAGAGACGGCGATTCGAATCGATTCCTATCCAGCTGGAGGGGTATTCCTAGCACTCACCCAGGCATACTTAGCTAGAGTAGCTTGGATCACCTTTAGCACAACTCCGGACCAATTCTCCGGTCCGAACGGCGCCGCACCCCCAGGGACCGCCAATCAGCCAGGGTCAGGACTCTAACCTGACACCTCGGTCTTACGCCATTGACTCCCCGCACATCCTTACTACCAACCGGGATGCGCACTTAAACCGAACGGGGTATCCGGCCGGAGATGCACTCATAGGCTTCGCGGTCGGACCGACTTATCCGGCCAACTAAGTGATAGGCATGCGTTCAACATGACACGGGGACGTACAGTGATTCGGTCCTTAAACGACACAGACGGGGATAGATTCACACCCAAGACCTCCATGCCTTGTTGCTGCACTATCGTCATCCCGCCCGGTCTCAAGTTCATTATTAGCACATGGTTATTTCCACGATAGCAAATATAGCCAACCGTGATCAGGTATCCACCTATCTCTCGCAGGTGACAGGAAATCACCTGGCTTCTACCGAGCTAAGCATAGCTAAGCATAGAATGTCTTCCTTATACTAGTAAGGGTTCAGGTAGTTTCATATAGTGGACAAGGTAGGAATTATGCACCAACGGTTTCATTCAACTCCTATCACCTAATGCATCATATAATGTTATACTCTTGTGCTTTTATAAAAATAGAGGGTAGGAGACTTAGAATGCTCCGGGGCTTGCCTGGAATCCGACACAAGTCAGTTAAGTTAGCTTGCGCCATCTTGACGGCATTCAAGTTCACAACACTTGTGTAGTCCTTCCATCACCCCGATAGGTCCACCATCACGTCCTTCACGTGGTTCATCTAGCGTACCTAAATGAGATGCAAGATGCAAGTGCATGAACATATAGAAGTGCAATAGACAAAGCATCACACACAAGAAGCATGGCAAGAGCATGGTTACACTAAACATACTTAAGCACATCTCACTGCTCACTTAATGATTACACAACCAACATGCTAAGTCAACAAAGAATGCAACACTAAACATATTAGACATGGCATACATATTTCACAAGGTCTCAGGTATATTAACTTGGCCATTACCAAGGACATGAGTCATACATAGCAATATACCAAGCAAGAACAATAAAAGGAATCTGTCATTTTTAGGACTGTTAACAGCAGCTGAGAAAATAAATCATAACTGGAGTTACACAACTCCAAAAGATATGCAAGAAGACATTCTGGAAAGCTTAAGAAATTATCTACATTTCGTCGTTATACATCAAAGCATGATTCATAAGTTTGGTAGGTCGAAATATTGGAATTACAGAATCAGGTCCTAACAAGACAGAGAGCAACCATTTCTGAAATCCAACTTTGAACAGTCATAACTTACAAACCATAAGGCTAAATACTACCAAAATTTAACAGCAGCTAGATATATTAATTATCTACAACTTTTCTATAAACAAGATTCTCTTAAAACATAATTTACACATTGTAATCCCAACAGTTCTAGAAACTGTCCAGAAACCAGAATTGCAACAATTAATTATTAACTTATGTTTCAAACATGCATTTGAGCAAAACCTTTGTCACCAATAGTTTTCATATTTCTAAAGAACACCAGAAAACATAGTGGTCATTACCAAATAAATTTATTTAATGCCTTTCTTAATTTATTTGGATAATAAGGTGAATTAAAGAACATATATCAAACATGCACAGTATATTCTACAAATATTACAGTAGATTCTACATACTATCCATAGTCTACTGTATAAATTTCACTGCATTTGAATAAGCATAGCAACATCTATTAAAAAGACAAATTGCTATTGCAATTAACCATGTGAGAGCAAGATAAATGCACAAATCATATTTTCTTCAAACACATGGCCATAACATGCATAAACATGAGACAAAAATATCATAGGATTGTATTGGAACAACATTTTCCATTTTTACATTTTTATTTATACTTATAAACCATTTATCAAAATCCATAAAGATATCTCTGTCCAAAACATGGACAGAATCTATCATCTCATATTTAACAGCCATAACTTGAGTTTCACATGTCCATAAATTATGGTTATGTACTTTCTAGAAAGCTTACTAAATTTTGAACAACTTTGTTATAAACATCTAGAGCTAAATCTACCACTAACAAGGACTTACGTAACAAACAATGTATTGCTGTCTGGGTTTAGACAGAAACTGAAATAGTAATTTAAACCACTATAACTAAAGATATGCTTAACTAAAAATTATGCTATTTAGCTTGATGGAAAGCTTATGAAAAGTACTACAACTCATATATTTTCATCCAGGCATGATTCACAACCTAACTGAGCCAAACAATACAAACTTGTAGATCCACTCAGAATAGAAGCAAAGCAACACAGAGCATTTGTTATTTTTATAACTCTTAATTAGTCGTGCCTAAATTCATGAAACTTTTAGCAGACATCAAATATTATATGTAAAGCATGCCACAATATTTTCACATATATTTGAGCAATAGTACAGTGGTTATGAAAAAGACAAATATAACAAGCAATTAAAACCGAACTGCATAAATCTATTTTTACTGCTAAAACTGCAAACTAAACCATGCCATATTATAGATCTACAGCATAGAGAATTTCACAAGGATTCCAAAACGTCTACATTTGCTATTTTACAACTTTTCCATGAATTACTTTGGATTTCCAAAGCTCACCCAGGGAAAAGGAAAACAGATCTTTCACCGGGGACCCTGGACTTTCCATGAATCACGCAACAGCCCGCAGATACTATTCATATGAGTCTTGGCTTCGCATCTGAAACCCTAGATTGTTTCTTATTCCAACACAGGCCCTTTTCTTCTTCCTATTACGGAAACAGAGACGAAACGAAACGGGAGACCGAGAAGTCTGGGCACCGGCCGGCCGATGGTTGCTGCAAGGGAGGGCGTGGCCACGACGGGAATGGGCCTGCGCACAGGCACTCCCACGTGCACGGCTTGGCCGCTGCAGGAAGCTGCAGTGCAGCAGCACCGGTGCCCATGGAGGCTGCCTGTCCATGGCGGACAGAGGGAGAGAGTGGAGAGGGAGGAAGGCGAGTGGAGGATGGGAGAGCGTTGAGGGAGTGGAGGAGGACAGGGAGAGCTCTCTGGCGCTCGTCCACAATGGCGCAGAGAGAAGACAGGGCAAGGTGGAGGTGGCAGCAATGGAGAGGTTGAACTCGTGCATGGTCGCCACGTCCAGAACACGTGCTGGCCTTTGAGGCATTCTGCCGAACAGGTGGCGGGCAATAGAGTGGTCAACGTAGGATCCAAATATGGGCTAGCTACGGGCCGAATTTGGAGATGGGCCAAATATGAAGTTTGTCAAACTCGTGCTGCTCTACATTTTTCTTTCAAGTGTCGTGGTCATTAGGATTATAGATTAATAGATAATTGATGCCAATCTATGAGTGTCAACGAATTGATAGTGATTAGCAAAACTCAAAATTGATGACCAAAACGAAGTCAAACTTGTGTCGTCTTTTGGCATGCTGTAGCCCACAATATGTGCTCCAACGTTTATTTTGGTGCACAAGCAAGTTGTTCATAAGGATTAGGAGAACGCCGGATGCCAACGTGATGAACTGCAAACCTAGACTTAGAAACTCTAAGTGCTGGAAATTATAGCAGATTCAATCTTGTGACTATTATTTGACATGCTTAGAACATGATTCAGACTTAGTAACTTTAATAAATATTGTAGTCTGCAAACTATACTACATCTTGTACAAAAGGACCTTGTACTGGTTCAGTTTTATTTAGAAGATACAAGGCTGCCAACTAGGGTACCCGAAACTGAGCACCTCAGGACTTAGCCAAAATTCTGGAGTTCCCAAAACAGCACTGTATTGAATCTTATAAGCTCAATTTGACTAGGTTAGGGACCAAACTAGCTCTTGACCATTAAACAAAGTTTGTTCTACAGAATCTGAAATACAACTTTCATTAAGTTCAAACCTCAGAACTAGTATAGAAGTCAAACTTTCACTTTGGTCAATGCAGCAACTTGATAAAGCTCAAACTAAGGTTTTAGGCTAATTGAAGCACTTTCTGGGCACAAGCTCAACATGTACCCTTCATGACTTTTATTGTAGAGTTCATCTAGAGTTATTTGGGAAAGGTTGCAAGGATTGGTTGATGACCTATGGTTCTATTCACTTAATGGGGTCATTCCAACAAGCATGTAACTTATCATTTCATGTGACCTTTTGATTCCAAACTCCATGAAACTTTTTGAGTGATCACTATAGGCAGTGATGGATGTGGAACACATGAGAGAGGTTCTATTAATGTCACCCAAGCATGCACTTTGAAAAGGTCATATATGTAAGCAAGGGTGCATTCTCCAAGGTTAACTTGAGGCTCACTTTCCTAGATTGACTCTATCATGATCATTACCACTTATCATGACATGTTTGAGCTCAAGACCTAGGGTCTAACTAGTGGCAAACACCTGGGGTGTTACAACCCTCCCCCCTTAAAAGAATCTCGTCCCGAGATTCAGAACAAAAGACTTCCAAGGGTAGAGAAGTATGTTATTCACTTCTAACATTGGCGATAGCAGTCAACTACTTATCTCTGAGCATCAGAGAGGCTGATTTGGTCAAGTTACTTTCTGATACTTGTTCTTCGTAGTGAATTTTTGTCTAAAGAATTTCCTTCATTGACTTCCATGAAGCATTGTTACTTTGGGAGGAATTCAAGACAACACTATCACATGTACTACATTTCCAATGTATGATGGATGGTTCGGAGCAGAGTAAACTACTCATTGCAATGTTTCCATATTTGTTCACAAGGCTCGAAAAGCAGTGCTCTACCAAAATGGCTTGAGTACAACCTTTCGCAGGGGATGAGATCATGAACTAGATAAACATCCTATGAGTGTTATGAGAAACCAGCTAACCAACAACGAGGTCTATTTTGGTCATAAGGTCTAATCACTTAGATGCTAATTGATGGAAAGCTACATAATGTTCCATGTGTGCAGTTCTTTTTCTCTATAACCACACTGTATTATCTAAGTCTATCAAGTTAGCACTCACTATTCAAGGAATTTCATGGCTCCAAGTGTTAACAATTACCTAGGTCGTATCAATACAACCTCTTGGGTAAAATGAACATAGAAGATACCCAAGGCATGTTAGTATTGGATAAGCATTGCTAAAGAAGAATGATAGCAGGGTATAGAGGACAATAATAGTTGCAAGTATTCACCGAACTAAGGAAACAAGACACTACCAAGCAAGTCAACTACAATTTTCCATCACTAAGCAACAACTTAGTAGGCTCTTGGTCGACTTGCATTGTAGAGAATAGCTTGGTGAGACTACTTTTGAGATTGAGGATTCCTTTCTAGGATCACACAACAGCTCTAAGATAATAATTCTGAGATTTGTTGTTTAACACCTCTCTCTAGCTCTTCATGTAGCAGCAACTTTTTCATGGAGGATAGAGGATAGGGTTTTTCTTTACATCTGTCTTAGAAAACAACTTAAATTGTGGTTTCGACACCAACTCAAGGATGCACAAGCATTGGACTTGTGGGCCATTTTTTTTTGGTGGAGCTCAAGGCATACTCCTCATGGAAGGACTGTGTTACAACAGATGAGATATGATTTTTGATTATCTTTTGGCACTTCATCCAATCAAGCATGAAAGAAAACCTTTGATAGCGGAACACGCATAATGATGCTGGCCGAGGGACATACTTTCTCTAGCTTGTGACCCAGATATAGCATCTAGTACTATATGTGTGATTGTCCAAGAGGGAATTGACTTGACAACATTGGGTTTAGAGAAGGAGGCCATATTTGCATCATTGATCGACTCGTTATCTTCTTTGCTGAACAACAGTCTATGAGATATAGCTGTTATAGCTACTAAAGAGTCATTATCTAGCTGGGGATTATCTTTCTTATTGGTAACCAACCAGTTGTCCCTTAACACTAAAAACTTCCAAAGCTTTCTTCTTTGGTGGCAACAAGTGTAGTTGATGCATTTGTAGGCAGTCAAGATCAAAGTTAGCCAGAAAGGAGATCACAATAGAGATGGTTCATAATGACTGTGTGATCACCATGATCAAGATTTAGATAAATTCTTGTCTGACTGATAACTTGTCCAACTTTAAGTGTTGTGTGCCATTTGGATTCAATAGTGGATGACACAAGTTACTCACTAAACAACTTATATCGCTACATGGGTAGCAAATAGAGTCTCTTCTCTACCACCCCTTGCTGTCTGTTAAGGTTTATGTCGGTAACCTATTCTTCAAAGGTTATCTTTTTAGCAACTTCAAAAGGAAGTCCTATTAGATAAGTCTGATATAGATCCTTTGATTGAAGATAAGGAAAGATAACCAAGGACAAGCTCATGAGAAGATCACACAGTGGTGTAGTTTTATAATAGATCATGACTAGCAACCACGATACCAGTGCGTGCCGAGCAGCACGACCTTGTGTCTGCAGCCATAGGATGCTCTCGGTTTCGTCACGGCACCGTCAATCGTTAATCATGACAATATTATTGACCTTACCACCAACGTGAAATCTCACATGACATAGGTAGGTCTTGCATGTACAAGGATCATGTGCAAGACAAAATTAAGCAAGCAATGATGACAGCAAGATTTGGAGGTAACAACTAGAAGGTTAAAGGATGAGAACACGACACAAGACATAAATGGGTATGCCTTATGCCCATCAAGGTCATTACCTAACAATTAATTTATGAGATGTGGTCATGTTGGGTAGGAATATGAGATCAAAGTTGATAAGCATCCAAGACTTGGGGAGGTTGGAGATGAATTAAGCAAACTCCAAAGGTAAAAACACTACCCGATCAGAGATTTAGATGATAGGGAGTTACATGATTTGTAAAGCAAAAGATTCCAAGATTAGGCAGCAAAAGATTGCATTACACAAGCTAAGTTTTGCGAGATGCAACCAGGAGGTCCAACATGGATTTGGTATGGTCTCCGTAACTAGCAAAGAACAACTATAGTCAAAAGCTTTCTGTAGCGAGAACTTATCCTAGCTAGTTGGCTGGACAAGGATATTTGCAAACGGGTGTAGGGAAACCATTGTATATGCAAGTATTTAAGGGTCTGGACATGGGTTTACGTATCAAGCATAAGCATGGATGTTCCAACATTCAAAACTAACAACCAAGTCTATAAGTTGGGCTCCTAAAAAAGGGAACCTAATTTGATACAACCAACACACAATCTAGATAACCAACATCCACACAACATAACAGTTTTAAGCAAGCACTTGAGATAACTCAAACAATCACACTTAAACAACCATTACTAAGCACAAGGCTTACACATAACAAGCATCTATCTACAGCAATACAACACATTTGTCCCACCTACAAGGATTATGATACCATATGTGCCACAAAGCAAGTGGACATGGCTCAGTCCTTTAGGGAGAAGATGATTTTGAGATAGATAGTGAAAGGGCTCCAAAAGATTTTTGCATGGCTGCACTATCATGCAAATGGACATACCACAAGCAAGAGTTTAGCATTTAGGAAAACTCAGCAGAAAAAGGTTATCAAACCTATAGAGCTACTTCAAAACTTAACAAGGTTGAAAAAGAATAGCAATCAGCTTTGCCTAAACTAGGATAGAGAACTTGACATGAATTTTAGAAAATGATAACTAAAGTTCCATTGATCCAACAAACATGATCCTCAATCTTATGGAAGACTTATTAAATTACCTACAATTTTCTTATTATCATCTTAAGGTGCTTCTACGGCTAACAAGCACAATCAAAACAAAGAAGGCAAATCTATCCAGATTTTTGACAGATTATGTCATTCTACTTCACAAGCTCATAACATAAGATTTAGACCACCAAAAGTAGTGATCTAAGACATTTTGGAAACCTTAACAAAAGTACTACAGTTCTTCTATTAACTCCAAGACATGATTCTATATGAATACTAGTTAAACAAACTAAACATTCAGATCTGTTCAGAACACAATCTGGATCTGACAACAACTTCAAAAGTTCATAACTCCTAAACCATCAGGCCTATGGTCATGAAATTTTAGGATAGACTAGATATAGTGGTTGGCTACAACTTTGGTATTCACTATAATTACAGAAAACGCCATTATTGTTATGAAAACACCACTAGAATACAAACTGCTCTAGCAGCCAAAATTCAACACACATATCAAACAATGTTTTCCCTTGTTATATTAACAAGAGAGCCCACACATGTATAACTCCAGTAGCTACAACATTATTACCTAGACAAATAATAATTTAATTTGGTGACAATGAGGGATTAACATAAGAATCACAATTGATTAAGTGAGGTTAGAGCATTTGCAAACATATTCATGAGCAACATATTCACCACTTGGCTAAACAAGCTGACACCTACAAATTCAAGCATATAGCCTCAACTATTTCTATTATGGGTAGGCCATACTTTTAGTTAGTTAATTAACATTAGAGGATTCATTGGAACACATTCACATACATGTTCACCGACAAGTTTTAGTTTTTAAAGGATTGTAGTTTCTACTACTACTAACTTAGCACTCCTATAGAAGCAAACACTCAAGGCTAAACACATCACACACTACTTTCAAGCAAAGCTATTCAAGTAGCATGGACTAAGACAAATTTTTGTATGGCTTCACACAAGGAAGGGGGTAACATCACATCACTAACAAGTTACTTATCATTAGAACAAGAATGAGAGAAGAATAATTATGCATAATGCAACAATCATGATGATGCATGCTTCGTCTTATTCGTCCTCACGAAATTGCCAGCCTATGGTGGCAATCACATTCTATGTCGGTGGCATAACACGTACTCTCTCGACATATAGCTAGTCGTCAACTACGTTCAATCTATGCATTCGTGGTTAGTGTACCTGCAGAAGAATTTCATTTCAGCCCATCCCCACAATAATATGAGTACAGAAATGAAAGTCTGGTCTCTAGGTTGAAAGTTAAATACTCCAATATATATTCCCGAATATATATTGCAGCATACTACCCATGTGAAGCACGCCCATGTATACAAGAGACATGTATACGCGGTCGTACCAACTAACCCACAATTAAGTACCTTCATATAGACATGTGTGTAACATGTAAATATTCCAGTAACCACATCTAACTCTCTCCTAGACCGATGGTTGGACGGTCATGCTCTCACAACTCACATTCTTACCTTGAGCGTCGAGGCATATAGATCCATGCATTACCACTCAAGCAAGTGGCATCCATACAATTTCACGCCGTATGGACGACGAAAGAAAAATTTTGCTTACCATGGCGTAGAGGTATATGATCCATTCATTACCACTTAAGTAAGTGGCATCCATACTATTGCACGCCGTATGGACGACGAAAGTAAAAGTTGCGATAAAGTAAACCACCATAGTTAGTATCAGTTTACATAAAGCCACCTAGTAGTCCTTAATTGGGCATAATTGGAGGTTGTCGCTAGCATAGTTTTTGTAAATTAGTTTTGACAAGTTTTGCCTGTAGCTAAAGTTTTAGTCAAAATAGGATTTTCAAAACCAAAACTTTGTTTTTAAAACAGTGTACCTGATAGTATTATACTTAATCATGCTCTGATGCCAGCTGTGACAGAACCGCCCAATTTATACAAGCTTAAGTACGACTGTCCCCGTTTAACACGTTGACACGCGCATACTCTCACTTATATAAACCCGGTAGTCTGCCGAGTGTCACGAAGGACCTCGGTAAATCAACTTTACACCAAGATCGCATGATTAAGCAAATACACATCACATACACAGAGATTTGCAGCGGAAATAATATTACAAAAGAGTTCACAAATAATAATACAAGTTTGGATTTCCAAATTGGTTAGAAAACAACATAGCTTTCAAATTATTACAATAACATAAGTTTCAAATACATTGCTAGCATAAGTGACATCCTCCGACAAAAGCATGTAGATGAGAACACTATATAGAATCACCGAGCCCACCGGCTGTTAGCCACCATCTTTAGCAGACTAAAAACTTCACCTGCAACATGGTGGGATAAACCCTGAGTACTCGAATGTACTCAGCTAGACTTACCCGACAGGAGAGAAAATAAAAGACTCTAAAGGATATGCAAGGCTTTTTGGTGGAGTTGGTTGGATAGCATAACTTTGCCAAAAAGAGCATTACTATCATGAGTCCTTACTTTCAACCTTTTAGTCAATATTTTAGCATCAAGTTCAATTAAGCTACCATAGCTAGATTTTGCACCTATTCTATAGCAATCACTTGATTAATAAGCATCACATTAATAACCATATCCGGTTTATCATGTAGCCATCATCATCATCATAACCATGAAGTTTCATTTAGTTTATCTACGTTGCTGCTGCCCGAGTCAAGTTCTCACTATCCGGGAGAGACGGCGATTCGATTCGATTCCTATCCAGCTGGAGGGGTATTCCTAGCACTCACCCAGGCATACTTAACTAGAGTAGCTTGGATCACCTTTAGCACAACTCCGGACCAATTCTCGGGTCCGTACGGCACCGCACCCCCAGGGACCGCCAATCTGCCAGGGTCAGGACTCTAACCTGACACCTCGGTCTTACGCCATTGACTCCCCGCACATCCTTACTACCAACCGGGGTGCGCACTTAAACCGAACGGGGTATCCGGCCGGAGATGCACTCGTAGGCTTCGCGGTCGGAAGGACTTATCCGGCCAACTAAGTGATAGGCATGCGTTCAACATGACACGGGGACGTACATCGATTCGGTCCTTAAACGACACAGACGGGGAAAGATTCACACCCAAGACCTCCATGCCTTGTTGCTGCACTATCGTCATCCCGCCCGGTCTCAAGTTCATTATTAGCACATGGTTATTTCCACGATAGCAAATATAGCCAACCGTGATCAGGTATCCACCTATCTCTCGCAGGTGACAGGAAATCACCTGGCTTCTACCGAGCTAAGCATAGCTAAGCATAGAATGTCTTCCTTATACTAGTAAGGGTTCAGGTAGTTTCATATAGTGGACAAGGTAGGAATTATGCACCAACGGTTTCATTCAACTCCTATCACCTAATGCATCATATAAAGTTATACTCTTGTACTTTTATAAAAAGAGAGGGTAGGAGACTTAGAATGCTCCGGGGCTTGCCTGGAATCCGACACAAGTCAGTTAAGTTAGCTTGCGCCATCTTGACGGCATTCAAGTTCGCAACACTTGTGTAGTCCTTCCATCACCCCGATAGGTCCACCATCACGTCCTTCACGTGGTTCATCTAGCGTACCTAAATGAGATGCAAGATGCAAGTGCATGAAAATATAGAAGTGCAATAGACAAAGCATCACACACAAGAAGCATGGCAAGAGCATGGTTACACTAAACATACTTAAGCACATCTCACTGCTCACTTAATGATTACACAACCAACATGCTAAGTCAACAAAGAATGCAACACTAAACATATTAGACATGGCATACATGTTTCACAAGGTCTCAGGTATATTAACTTGGCCATTACCAAGGACATGAGTCATACATAGCAATATACCAAGCAAGAACAATAAAAGGAATCTGTCATTTTTAGGACTGTTAACAGCAGCTGAGAAAATAAATCATAACTGGAGTTACACAACTCCAAAAGATATGCAAGAAGACATTCTGGAAAGCTTAAGAAATTATCTACATTTCGTCTTTATACATCAAAGCATGATTCATAAGTTTGTTAGGTCGAAATATTGGAATTACAAAATCAGGTCCTAACAAGACAGAGAGCAACCATTTCTGAAATCCAACTTTGAACAGTCATAACTTACAAACCATATGGCTAAATACTACCAACATTTAACAGCAGCTAGATAAATTAATTATCTACAACTTTGCTATAAACAAGATTCTCTTAAAACAAGATTTACACATTGTAATCCAAACAGTTCTAGAAACTGTCCAGAAACCAGAATTGCAACAATTAATTATTAACTTATGTTTCAAACATGCATTTGAGCAAAACCATTGTCACCAATAGTTTTCATATATCTAAAGAACACCAGAAAACATAGTGGTCATTACCAAATAAATTTATTTAATGCCTTTCTTAATTTATTTGGATAATAAGGTGAATTAAAGAACATATATCAAACATGCACAGTATATTCTACAAATATTACAGTAGATTCTACATACTATCCATAGTCTACTGTATAAATTTCACTGCATTTGAATAAGCATAGCAAGATCTATTAAAAAGACAAATTGCTATTGCAATTAACCATGTGAGAGCAAGATAAATGCACAAGTCATATTTTCGTCAAACACATGGCCATAACATGCATAAACATGATACAAAAATATCATAGGATTGTATTGGAACAACATTTTCCATTTTTACATTTTTATTTATACTTATAAACCATTTATCAAGATCCATAAAGATATCTCTGTCCAAAACATGGACAGAATCTATCATGTCAAATTAAACAGACATAACTTGAGTTTCACATGTCCATAAATTATGGTTATGTACTTTCTAGAAAGCTTACTAAATTGTGAACAACTTTGTTATAAACATCTAGAGCTAAATCTACCACTAACAAGGACTTACATAACAAACAATGTATTGCTGTCTGGGTTTAGACAGAAACTGAAATAGTAATTTAAACCACTATAACTAAAGATATGCTTAACCAAAAATTATGCTATTTAGCTTGATGGAAAGCTTATGAAAAGTACTACAACTCATATATTTTCATCCAGGCATGATTCACAACCTAACTGAGCCAAACAATACAAACATGCAGATCCACTGAGAATAGAAGCAAAGCAACACAGAGGATTTGTTATTTTTATAACTCTTAATTAGTCATGCCTAAATTCATGAAACTTTTACCAGACATCAAATATTATATGTAAAGCATGCCACAATATTTTCACATATATTTGAGCAATAATACAGTGGTTTTGAAAAAGACAAATATAGCAAGCAATTAAAACCGAACTGCATAAATCTATTTTTACTGCTAAAACTGCAAACTAAAACAAGCCATATTATAGATCTACTGCATAGAGAATTTCACAACGATTCCAAAAAGTCCGCATTTGCTATTTTACGAATTTTCCATGAATTACTTTGGATTTCCAAAGCTCACCCAGAAATCTGCAAAGACAAAGGAAAACGAAAACAGATCTTTCACCGGGGACCCTGGACTTTCCATAAATCACGCAACAGCCCGCAGATACTATTCATATGAGTCTTGGCTTCGCATCTGGAAACCTAGATTGTTTCTTATTCCAATATGAGGCCCTTTTCTTCTTCCTATTAGGGAAACAGAGACGAAACGGAACGGGAGACTGAGAAGTCTGGGCACCGGCCGGCCGATGGCTGCTGCAAGGGAGGGCGTGGCCACGACGGGAATGGGCCTGCGCACACGCACTCCCACGTGCACGGCTTGGACGCTGCAGGAAGCTGCAGTGCAGCAGCACCGGTGCCCATGGAGGCTGCCTGTCCATGGCGGACAGAGGGAGAGAGTGGAGAGGGAGGAAGGCGAGTGGAGGATGGGAGAGCGTTGAGGGAGTGGGGGAGGACAGGGAGAGCTCTCTGGCGCTCGTCCACAATGGCGCAGAGAGAAGACAGGGCAAGGTGGAGGTGGCAGCAATGGAGAGGTTGAACTCGTGCATGGTCGCCACGTCCAGAACACGTGCTGGCCTTTGAGGCATTCTGCCGAACAGGTGGCGGGCAATAGAGTGGTCAACGTGGGATCCAAATATGGGCTAGCTACGGGCCGAATTTGGAGATGGGCCAAATATGAAGTTTGTCAAACTCGTGCTGCTCTACATTTTTCTTTTAAGTGTCATGGTCATTAGGATTACAGATTAATAGATAATTTGATGCCAATCTATGAGTGTCAACGAATTGATAGTGATTAGCAAAACTCAAAATTGATGACCAAAACGAAGTCAAACTTGTGTCATCTTTTGGCATGCTGTAGCCCACAATATGTGCTCCAACTTTTATTTTGGGGCACAAGCAAGTTGTTCATAATAATTAGGAGAACGCGGGATGCCAACGTGATGAACTGCAAACCTAGACTTAGAAACTCTAAGTGCTGGAAATTATAGCAGATTCAATCTTGTGACTATTATTTGACATGCTTAGATGATGATTCAGACTTAGTAACTTTAACAAATATTGTAGCATGCAAACTATACTACAACTTTTACAAAAGGACCTTGTACTGGTTCAGTTATATTTAGAAGATACAAGGCTCCCAACTAGGGTATCCGAAACTGAGCACCTCAGGACTTAGCCAAAATTCTGGAGTTCCCAAAACAGCACTGTATTGAATCTTATAAGCTCAATTTGACTTGGTTAGGAACCAAACTAGCTCTTGACCATTAAACAAAGTTTGTTCTACAGAATCTGAACTACAACTTTGATTTAAGTTCAAACCTCAGAACTACTATAGAAGTCAAACTTTCACTTTGGTCAATTCAGCAACTTGATAAAGCTCAAACTAAGGTTTTAGGCTAATTGAAGCACTTTCTGGGCACAAGCTCAACATGTACCCTTCATGACTTTTGTTGTAGAGTTCATCTAGAGTTATTTGGGAAAGGTTGAAAGGATTGGTTGATGACCTATGGTTCTATTCACTTAATGGGGTCATTCCAACAAGCATGTAACTTATCATTTCATGTGACCTTTTGATTCCAAACTCCATGAAACTTTTTGAGTGATCACTATAGGCAGTGATGGATGTGGAACACATGAGAGAGGTTCTATTAATGTCACCCAAGCATGAACTTTGAAAAGGTCATATATGTAAGCAAGGGTGCATTCTCCAAGTTTAACTTGAGGCTCACTTTCCTAGATTGACTCTATCATGATCATTACCACTTATCATGACATGTTTGAGCTCAAGACCTAGGGTCTAACTAGTGGCAAACACCTGGTGTGTTACAAGCTTGAACAAGTCAAGTTTGGATGAATTTAATTCAATGTTGCATGATGATCGGTTGGACATACCTTGTTATTCTTCACTCTTTTACTTCAAGCCTGAATCGCTAAGAAAACGGGATTGCTTCCCCCGAGCTGAATGTTGACATAGTCTTTAATCTTGAATCCGCACAACATAGATGTTCTTCAATATTCTTGAGCTTCAAAATGTCAGTGATGATTGCAGCGCTTCCAATTTGATGAAGATATCTAGATCATTGGGGATTCTCTCTTTAAATCATGTTAAACTCAAATAGACAACAAAACTTGTGGCACCGATTAAACATTAGTAGTTGGCCACTTAAGCCTTAGTTGTCGAAGCTTTTTAGATTTTTTTTAATTATTTTTCTAAGCAGAGTTTCAACAAGATCTCTTTCTCAATATATATATATATATATATATAGGTTTTAATCTTTCTATGAAGCAAAAAGGAAATGGAACAGGATGAATGCCTGTTTATTTATTTTTATATTTTTTTTATTCCACCACGGTGAATATTGGTGTGGGCTTTTACACACCACACAATTTATTCACGTGGGGTTTTAGTATTTAAGATGCAATAAGTTATATAAAATATTTTTATTATATTTTCTAATGCAATAATAATGCAGAAAGATAAATATGTTATTGAGAAATAAATATGCTAAAAACAAATGCAGAAAAGATAAATACAATAAACATACTAAAGCTAGTGATACATTAAATTAGCAGACATCAAGATCATTATCAAAATCTTCACACCAATTGCTTCCCCGGCAACGGCGCCAAAAATGCTTGTTGACATTCGTTAAGTGCAATAAGAATAATAAAAAATCCGCAAGCGCACAGACCATCATCGTAGCATTTTACCGGGAGTATTCTAGGTATCGTTATTTATATTTTACCACTGGGAAGCTAAGGTCAAAGAATCTGATAACTTACTATCATGCATCTACTAATTTAATAAACCAACTAGACTAAGGTAGGGGTAAATGATATATGATAGGTAATAATATAAAGGTGAGAATTCTATGATAAATGCTTAGATAGCCATAGCGGGAGGACAACGGGAGAGACCCGAGTTCCTGTATACTTCTCTATTACTTCAGTTCTATGATAACAAATAATGAATAGATATAGCAATCACATATTAGCACTTTGGGACATCAGAACACCAACCACAGAAAGAGAACTAGAAGGGGGCTGGGAAGCTCTGACTACAGTCCTACAAACACCGATCCGAACGAGGTGGAATACGTCGACCGTTAGGGTTGTCACTACCCTAGGGCTACCACAACAATCCGCAGGACTGGGTGCAACCTTAGGTAACCTCTAGTATAGACACCACGTCTACACTAACGATTACTACTCTAATTACTATGAATAACTAGAGCACTTGATGTGAACGGAGATCCTATGCCAAAATATAACAACTACACTACTCGATAATAATAAAGGCATAAAAGTAAGTAGAGAAGATAAATATATTAAAGCATAAGCCTTACAATAAAGACATACCAAAACTCTGAAGACTTCTCCAGAACCGAAGCACAGCTCCGCTCTCCCTAACTCCCGACTAGGACTAATCTATTACCTTGGAATGTCTAGCCCTAATTCTCTATAGAGGAAAGGTTATGGCACCTCGCAACTCTATAATGATGTGTTCTCCTCCAGGGGCCAGGGGCCTTGCTTATATAGTCCTCCTCCTTTGTGCGTTTTTGGTTCAGCAGGCGATGTGGTACTAAACTTTCCACCATATCTCATTAAAATGCACAAAGGCCTTAATGGACCAAAATCTGATTTGGGCCCAATTAATCCCACAGCTCTTTTATGTGGAGTCCTTCTTTTATTAATATCTCTTGATTCCGAACTCCAAATATAGCAAATAATATATGCATTTCGATCAGCTCGACGAGATCTTTGTAATGGTGTACTTCATTCTGGGATTGGTGCTTGTACCACGGCGGGCGCCCTAGGATCAAGGGCGGGCGCCCTAGTCCTAGGCCTGTCTCGGCTCCGCTTCAGTCGAATTGCTTCTAGAGTCTTCCTGATTATGGAAAATTACCGCACACATTAATTCTCTATGTAAACCCGACATGTGGGCCTTTCCTTCATATTTCCCGATAACCCCCTGCAGAAATAGACAAACACCAAAACTCGTGGAATTCTATCAGATGAAACCCTAAGTCTAGGTGTCGGTTGCATTTGAATCCCTTTTTATGATTAGTTGACGGTTAAATATGAGCATTAAGGGCCGTCAACAGAGGCTATATAAGCAAGGCCCCTGGCCCCTGGAGGAGAACATGTTGATATTTGGTAACGCCACCAGGAAACGATCCGTAAGCCCACGGATATCAGTGAGCACTTCACCCGGGAGGTTGTCCAGAGTATCGTATTTATATTTTACCACTAGGAGAAAGCGTGCCTCTGACTAATCAAATCTATTGCTACTACCCTTTAGGCTACAAACAATGTGATTCGATGTGAGCGATGTATAGAGAAGACTACAACCGTAATCTCGTTCTAACCTTGGTAAGGATAATCTACTGTTCTATTGGGGTGGCTTACGGAATCTAGACACCATAAAGGATGTTCAACCCGCACCTATAAACCCTATCGATCCTACTAACGGGATGTGGGCTACAAAGGTAACTCAGAAATGTCATGTTCCTCGCTACTACCACGGTCTAGCTTGACAGGGGATATCTATGAGTACCCTAGCCCAAACACCACGTTTACGCTAGCAATGATTACTCTAAACTCAACCGGAAGAGATTAAAGTAAACTCATAAACCAAAGAACAATAAGAACAAGAACTTACTAGAATTTAGAAGTCGAAATACTGAAGAATCCTAGGAGCAAGCCTCGGGTTAGTAGACTTGATCCTGCAGGAACAACCTCGGAGTAGACACCGACAGGCCGGGCTTCCTCCGATCTACACCTCCACTCTATCTCTCTCAATCTAGTAGAACTTAGAAGAACTAATTCTAATCTCACATTGGATGCTAAGCCCTAATTTTATATAGAGGAAAGGTTATCCTTCGAGGGCACCTCTCAAATCTATATTGATGTGTTCTCCTCCATGGGCCAGGGGCCTTGCTTACATAGCCTCCTCCTTTTGTGCCTTTTTGGTTCAGCAGGCGATGTGGTACTAAACTTTCCACCATATCTCATTAAAATGCACATATGTCTTAATGGACCAAAATCTGATTTGGGCTCAATTAATCCCGCAGCTCTTTTATGTGGAGGCCTTTTTTTATTAATTTCTCTTGATTCCGAACTCCAAATATAGCAAATAATATATGCATTTCGATCAGCTCGATGAGATATTTGTAATGGTGTACTCGATTCTGTGATTGGTGTTTGTACCAGGGCGGGCACCCAAGGGGGGAGGGCGGGCACCCTGACCCCGGGCCCGTTCGGCCTCCCGTTAGTTCCCGTGGCTTCTAGACTCTTCTAGATGATAGAAAATTGCACAGCACGTTAATATCTCTATGTAAAACCGACGTGTGGGCCTTTCCTCCATATTTCCTGATAACCCCTTGCAGAAATAGACAAACACCAAAACTAGTCGAATTCTGTCAGATAAAACCCTGAGTCTGGGTGTTGGCTGCATTTGGATCCTTTTATTTTTTTATTTGATGATTATATTTGGTACTTAAGGACCGTCAACAAACTCCCCCAAGCTTACCTCTTGCTCATCCCTGAGCAAGGATAGACTCAAAAGTTTCTGCAGAGGTTTCATGCCTTAAAAGTACACATGCGTTCAAGCAAGATCTCATCTCTGAGTTAGAGTAAACTGTTAAAACTTAAAACTTACTTATTTTACCTTTCACCATGGGGCTTCCAACCGTCACTTGTGTCTTGAGCAGTTAAAAGATAGAACGGTCAGGTCAAGCGTCATGTCTCTTGTTCTTTGATCAGCTATAGCTCTGGAGTTTTTTCAGATTTTCAAATAAAACTCAGAGATTCCATGTATGATTCTCTCAAATCTCTCTTTTGTGGTATTTCTGGATCCTTTCCAAGGCAGTAATGGTATATGCCTTCTCTCAAAGTATGTTGTATTTTTGGTGTGAGGCATAGTGATATTGCCTTCTCTCTCACCCTACTCTAATAAGGTTTTGATATCTGGAGCTCATAAGTGGGAGACAGATAATACATACTTACAAGACATTTATTGCATAGTCAAACCATGGATCCAGAAGAACAAGTCAATAAGTCAAATCAAGATGTGCAGGTGTGGCAAGTGAATGGTGTATGGTGATGATGGTGATAACAATGGTGAAAGTCTAATTCTACTTTTTGCTCTTTTAAGGGGATACATACCTTTCTTGCTCTTTTGAAACTTTTTTGAGGAGAATGAGATGCTCTATATTTTCTTTTTCTTTCCTCTCAGGTGGGTATCTCGTACCCCTAATTCTATTGTCGAACACTTGTCTATTTTTACCTCTCGTCTCACTTTTTCTTTTCTTTCGAGGTTCTGGGCACTTGTCTCTTTTTATTTCCTCGTATCCTTTTCTTTTTTTTCTTTTTTTCTTTTTTAGAACACTCTTCTCCTGAAATAATATAGCAAGTGGTAGTAACCAAGATAACTCGAGCATTTATTTCATAGGGAATAACAGGGATAGGATAATCTTTTTGGCTATTCTCTCCTGGATAGGAGTAGAATAATTTTAGGTGAATCTGGAGATGGAATTGAGTGGATGTATGTGGATGCGTACTTCCGGAGTAGAAGTAGCATGTATGAGTGAACGTGCAAGTGAATCTTGATTTTAACCGCATGACTAGCTCCTAAGGGTCTACACACCTTGACCACACAGCAGTAAAAAGTAAATGTGTGGCTCAAAGTCTAGCAAGCATGTATATATGGCTGTGGTAGGAATTTAAACTCTCATCATACAGGAACTCATCATATGTTATTTTAAAGATTTTCAAAGATAAAATTCTCCAGATTTCTAGCATCTCTAGGAATAGATAAACAGCAGCTCAACCTTCTCATATCATATTTGTTAACGACTTAGAGTTTAGATCAAGTACTCTTCCCACAAGTTCAGGTTTAAAGCAGGTTTAAATTATAACAGTTATGCCTAAACTTGAGAGAGAGCTCAAACTTGAAAACTAGGTATATGGCAGAGTAACTATTTATCATATCCATGTAAGAGTTTATCATTTAAGTTCAGTTTGGCCTAGACACTTTATTTATTTATTAAGCAAACTAAGCAAAGATATATATAAAGCACAAAATTTTTATTTGGGTTTTCATGATTATGCATCTTTTTATTATTTGAGTAAAGTATAAACGCGACTAGAAACACTTAGCTCGATAAATGGGGGTGCTCTTCCCCAAGCTAGATTTTGACGTAATTTCTTCTGATGTAGCTAGCAGATGATGGAGGTGTATCTGAATGTCGGCAGCACCCTGACAGCGATTAGAATGTCCTTCATCTGCTAGTCTTGTTTGATCCTTGAACTTTGTGGAGCTCAAATAGACAACAAAGCTTTGTGGAACTAGTTAAGTGTTAGCATAAATATCTAGCCGTTATCATGTTGAGCGTCCTCAATAAATGTTACTCTCTTTAGTAGGATCATAAATTTATTTTTATATTTTTATATTTATAGGACAGGAATATATTTATTTTATTTTTACGCCACCACAGTGAATGTACTTATGGGTTTTATGCCATGAGTATACTCACATGGGGCTTACTATTTTTGAACATTTTTATTTTCTTTTCAAGATGATATGAACCTGATTAACTAAGTAAACTATTTTAAATAATTGGAGAGAAAAAGATAACTACCAATTTTACCTCTTGGCAAGGCGTTTGGTGTTTTTAAGTCCTCCAAACGGGACTCTCCGTTTTCTCAGTCATCCTGGGATTCGCTAGATGGCGTAGTCGGTGGTTCCGACGGCGCCTCCTCTTTGTGTATAACTATCTTCTCTCTCCATACCTGACTCGGTGCTACGTTCTCCTCAGGACAGTTCTGTTCAAGCTGTATGTCTTCAGACCTTACCACTTCTCCTTCGTAGTCTGCCCATCCGTCCTTGATGATTTGCCTCCTCTGGTTTCGGTTGCGTCGCCTTCTTCAGAGGGGAAGTGCATGTGGACTTCTCCGGTTCCAATATAGATGATGGTTTGATAGTGTTGAGGAACGGTCTTCCAAGGATGGTGGGTGGATCGTACTCGTCTTCTCCCATGTCAATGACCTGAAAATCATCTGGAGCTGAATGTATGTTGGTTGTAGAGGCCTGTTCCATGCAGGAGCTGATAAGTGACTGTGGCCATTATGTTGACGTCAGATCCGGCGTCGTAGAGTGTCTTCTGAAAAGAGTATACATTGATTGTGCACTCGATGCTTGGAACACCAGGGTCATCCTTCTTGATCAGGAAAGGCGACTTGAGTCGACGATCTTGACCTCTTTCGACAAGGATCCAATGTTTTAAGTCTTCTGGACAAGACTTCTCACTGTCTTCATCTTTTAGGTGCATCATTTGATTAGGTGTGGACCTTGACGTCTGCACCTCTTGATACGGTGTCACCCATTTTCTTCGTTTGTTCAACAGTTCGAGGTGCGGCATTGGCAGCATCCTGCTCAGTGTGTTTGTGCTTGTAGATCCAAGTCCTTCACTTGGAGGAATCTAGGAGTTGTAAAACTCCTTCAGGTTTTGCTCGAAGTGTTCCTGCTCATAAAGACAAGGCAGAGATCAAGTGCATGGGCCCTGTTGGTGAAAAACACCAACAGAACCAAAAGTGTATTTGTTCTTCTCTAATCTTAAGCATGGTGAGCAAGACAAAGTTGATGGATAATAAGATCATGAGTGTAGCATTTAAAACATTTGTTAGATCAGATTGCTCAACCCAATCGGAAGATAATCTATCTATATTTATGTTTTGTTTATATCTTCGAAAGATTGAATGTGCAACATTTTAGCTTGTATGATTAGGAGTGTGGGATCATGAAGGTAGTACTAAGAACAAAGATTAAAGGACTAAACATGTTTGAATTATTTGGGTTGGTTAATTTGGAGTTATAAATCATACATGTTTGTCTCTTTATTTATGTGAACGCCGGAACCAAGGAGAAGCTTATAAAAGTGATAGTCACATATCTTAAGATGTTACCTTAATTGAAGAGTGATGGTACCATCTCACCTTGTGGAAGCTTCCCATTCGTAATGGTTGTGTATCTTGTTTATGTACATTGTCTCCTTTCATGAATCATCTCTCTATGATGAATGAGCTATGTCCTTCTTGTGCAAATTGTTAAACTTCATGTGTCTCTCTCTTTATATCTGATGTGAGTTTATCTTAGGACTTCCCAAGTCGATATTGAAAGTTTTTCTGCAGGGGTTAGTCTGACAAAATATACCAATGACTACACAAGCAGTTTTTAGTTCAATAATCGAACTAGACTCCATGTCTAATCAGATTAAGGAAGGTTGTTTAACCTAAGCACCATGCTTAATTTAAAAGCCAATAGAAGTATGTGTATTACTTCCAAACTAACACTTACTAGGATAAACAAAGGTAGCGTGATGGCTTTTATAGAGATCTACTCAAGTAGAGATGAAGTAGTGTGATTAGTATTTAATCAATTGAGCATGTCTCAAAGGTAGGGACAACCAACATAGCAACATGGCAAAGGATGTTTTTATGTAAAGTATTTCCCCCAAGCTTGAATTTTGCAAAATTCAAGATTGGATGAATTTAATTCAATGTTGCATGATGATTGGTTGGGCATACCTTGCGCTTGTCATTCCTCGGATCTTCTTGCTCCTCGAAAGGTTAGTGACAAGAATACCCGAAGTAATATTTTTACAATTATCCTTATATGCTCAATACACATGGCAATGTTGCAAATAATTAGAAGTTCATGTTACGATCTGATAAGTGCTTGTTTTAGGACACTAAGCTTGTCCTTGGGAAACCATCAAATTATGTTGGTGAAGTGGTTTCCCCTCCAACACCAACCTAATCGTGCCTATATCAAGATCGACTCTGCAATATTTATTATAGACATATGCATCGATAACCACCCCTTTAAAGTTTTTATAAATAGAAAGGAAGGGGGGGTTGGAGGTCTCAAATGTGGTAAGGTTGGAGAGACCAATTGATTGAGGAGATGTTTTATATGAGCAAGGAATTGGTGAGGTATTTATGAAATAACTTCCATGCTCACTATTGTTTCTCTCATTCTCAAACTCCAAGGATGATTCTTCATGAATGCTTAAAATTCCTCTAGGATTGTCTCTCAAGATTGTTTTATCCATCCATTCAATGGTGATAGCACATGGATTTTTAATGCCCTCTAGCCATTAATGTTGCTCTTCTCGATCCTCCTTGTGGTCTTGGTGACTCTTATGCATGGGATGTCTAGAGAGATTCATAGGATCATCGGGAGGTTTAAAAAAAAAGCATAGTAGAAATTATTAGGCTTAAATATGGGTTTAAAGATAGGTTTAAATGAGTCATCAAAAGTGGGCGTAGAAGGGGAGAAGATGAGATTGTCTTCTAAATGGCTTCGCTCTCCTTCTATTGCATCACTTAAGATGCCATCCTTGAGTCTTTCTAGATGTCCATCAAAGGGATTGGATTTGAGATGCTTTCTAAGAGATCCCTTCTTAGGAAGGTTCAAACTATATGCACTCAAAGGTCTCTTATGAAGCAGGAAGTTTAAGCTCATCCCAAATGAATTTCCAAAGGTAGAATTTCTTGTTCCCTGAGAATTTCTTCTTCCAAAGGTAGCATTACTAGTTTGGGTTGGATAGCCGAATCATGAGATTGAAATGTTTGGAAATCGGCTATTGAAACTTCCTTTCCTCGTCTGGGAGATGATTCCTTCTCTATCTCTAGGATTTTTTTATGAAGACTCATGCAAGAAGGATGTCCACGAATGAAGACATACCTTGCTTTATTAACAGGTAAAGAAAGAAAAACTCTACCAAAGGTTATATGATTAAGACCAATGTGAAAATATTGAGGAAAAACATGGTCTTGTAGGGCTAGGTTTAAACCAGAATTTATAGAAAGATTAAAAGATTCCCTAGGTGTAGCTAAAAGTTAATTATCTTCTTGATTAAAAGATAGGACCTCGGCTATAGAAAAGGGTTGGTTTTGACCTATTGCAATCAACTCCGGACAGAGATCATAATTAGGGGCAAAGAAAGGACTCGTTGTGTTGGTGCAAAAGCTGATCTGCAAACACAAAGGGCTAATACCCGATTCAAACGTTAAGGCGTGCCAGCCGATTGGACCTTACAATCGACAAAGGTGGTAACTCGAACACTTTGGTCCCGACAACAGCGATGCGCCCGGATGTCACGACCAAGAGGTGCTCACGCGGAACTTGAGAACACGCCGAGTTTGACTCGACTAATTCATAAGAACTCATAGTAAAAAGGAAAATATGACGAAGTCATCAAAAAGTAGATGCTGGAATATGAGTAAAACTTGTGTTTGATTGATTGATAGATAGATGTCTCATTACATTGCCCTAGGGTCTACATTTATACCCTGTCCAAAGAGCTACAACTAGACACGACTAGGACTCAAATTCCATATTAAACGGAAACCGTATACAAAACGAATTCTAATAACTAAGGAAAATATTAAACTAGCCCCCGTAACTGATCGGGACACCACCACGAATCAATTGGCAACTTCCACGCTTTCCTCCAGAGTCATTGGCAGACTACCTGTTACGGCCATCGGCAAATACTGGCACTGGTCATCGGCACGAATATACCATCACTTCTGGACTTTGTCATATTCGGTTGCCTCCCCATCGGCAACCACTTTCATCGGCAACTTCGCTGCAGACTGGTCACCACTGCTCCATCTGCTGATCTACATCTCGATCATTAACTCCAGATGCGTATCAAAAGATACGTGTCCAAAAACGGTGTCAACACATGCCCCCCAATTTTGGAGTATAAAATCATTAATGCTTCGAAATTCTCTGAAGTAATGACGCCTTTCCGCAATTATTTCTCCCAATTTGGTAATCAGTCGCCAAATCTAAACAACCTTGGCCCGATTCTCCTGTAGATTCTTCGAATCTCTCCACTTTATGCGCTCATCGGCAATATTACCGTAAGAGAAAACTGCCGATGGGCCGACCAGGCGATCTTGTACAGTGAAATATCTTCAAAATCATAACCGCTTGCTGTTAAATCACCTGCGCAATCCCTTGATTACCATGCGAACAGTTACCATATCCACCTGAACACCCTCAGATTTCACGGATGCGGCAAAGAGATAAGTCAGATTTGCCCTTGCCCATTTTGTCCTATAAATACTTTCTTCTCCGGTACTCCTTCTCCATCTTATCATTCTACAGCCCAAAATCCACTTTCCTGGCGGCGGCATTGCCCGAGAGCTCCAAGAACTTCAGCAAGAGCCTCCTTCATCAATCCTCCAGGTCTTCGATCCTCTTCCTCGTGAAGAAATGGCCATCAACTTCGTCGTTCCTCAGGTCAGTCTATGATCCTTTTTCTTTTCGCATTTTTGCTGTACTCCTGTTCATCCGCGATTCCTTTTACTGAGTACCCCTTTTTTTCTTTTTGTTCTTTCATCCTCAAAACTTTTAGGATTTGGCCGATAAGATTGTAACTCCCATTGATCAACCTCACTTCCAATGTCTCAGCCCGTTAGGAAATCCAGATCCCACCGATCTAATAAACACAGAGACAAATAGAATCCCCTTTAGACCCGAAAACTTGTCTTTGGATCTGTGGAAAGATGCTTTTCGTTCCTGGCCTAGCCCTACCAAGGGATGGAAAGACTGGTTCTTGAGAGTCATCCACTCAAATGATGTCCAGTGGGGTGAGCGGAAATTAGACCAGTGCATCAGATTATCCCTTGCCAATATGGAGAGAAACGAGTCACTACTCATAGCTGCCTCGTATTTTTGGTCAGACACGCTCAATGCTTTTGTATTCGGTCAGGCCCTGCTTCACCCACTCTTGCCGATGTACTTATGCTCACCGGCTTAGACATATCCACTGCCGATAATAGTCACATGTTTGACACCAAGCCCAGTTCTAAAGTAGAAACTCACGCTATCGGCGGTTGGTCTGGGTACATTCAGAAGTACCGAAAGACAGGATCTGTCAGGGAAAGGGAGCAGGCAATTTTTTTGAACATGAGGCTCGATAAGTTTGTGTTCTGTGGCTGATCGGCAGGACCAACCTCTGTCTATCTATCGGCAGCGGAAAGACTGGCCAATGGTGGCCGATTTCCTCTTGGCCGATACTTGCTCGGCTCTATTTACCACCTCCTCCACCAGGTAGCTAAGAAACTCCTGCTAGGCTAATCCATCGGCGACTTAGGGGGACCCTGGTGGTTCATCAACATGTGGCTTAGTGTCCACATGCATAAGCGCCTTGGATTTGACCTCTTTGCACAGCGCTTCCCTAGAGATATAGCCAAAGACCATGAGTTGGACGAAGAAGAATCGGCAACTTGTTCCCCTCTGAACTATGGTGAAGCTGCCATAGTCTTACCTAGTACTGGAGGCAATGAAGACCAGGTTAGCCGATTTTTTCAGACTCTTTATGAGGGTCTGGCTAGAGAGCAGTGAGCATGGATGCCTTATGAGGATCCAGACACCAGATTCCCTCTGACCTTCCATCCCTTTGACAATGCTATCAACAAGGACCATGATCTGATGATGGCAAATATCACTCCAAGAGCTATACCAGTGAATTTCTTTGGTAGTGGGAAAGCCTCCAATCTGACTTATGAGTTCTATAACCCATCGGCACTAGCTCGCCAACTAGCCTTTGGACAACTACTGATTGCGCTCTGCTACGCCGATGTGGTGAAACCAAGAGAAATCATAACCAGCGGTCTCGAGTGGATCAGAATAGCTCAACTTCCACCAAATGCCGATACAGACGTTGATCTATCGGCTAGGATTCCGGCTCTCTTCATCACCCAGGCATACAAGCAGTGGTGGGAGGAATAGAAAGAGCACCTGTTCTGCAGATCGGCCCTCACGTATTGCGGCATGATCGACCCCAAGTACAAAGTTCCCGAGAACACTGTAAGTTTCCAACCGATGCTTCAATTTTCTTATATTACTTTTATTTTCATCGGTAACTCACTTCCTCTCTTTTTAATTAGATCGATGATACACCACCGACAGTCAGCAGGAGCGGAAGGCAGATCAAACTCCTTCCATCGGGCGCGATCTCTCTGATCGGTAATAATGCGCCAAGCTTGGCGGCACCGGGGTGTACGTTTCAAGAAAATCACCACCAGGCGAGCGAAGACATCCCCATCGGTAGCTGCTACTGCTTCGGCACAGGCTTTCAAGGTAAATTCTTGACTTATTCAACTTATTCCGATTCCATTCCATACTTACATAATCCTTTCAGGACACATCGGCCACTATGGGAACATCATCGGTAATTTTACCATTCCGACCAGAATTTCATCAACTCCTTATCACGCTTGTACTTACGAAACTTTTGTTGTTGTATCAGCAACCCGGCAAATCAGTAAAGACCAGAGGTACCAACACAAGTGCCGATGCCCCCCATGCCAGTCAAGCTAAGAGAAAGGGTCCCAAGAGTACCAAGTCACAGGCAAAATGTCAGAAAACAGCGCCACCTTCTTCTCCTCCCCTAGTGTCACTGATTCACGTGGAATCGTCCCCTTCTTCGCCAGAAGCTCAGACACAACAAGTACCATCTCCACCTCAGCCACAAGAAGAACCTCAGCCAGAAGAACCTCAGCCAGAAGAACCTCAGTCAGAAGAGACATCAGTCGATGTACATGAACAGACCGCCGATCCAGTAGGTTTAATCATAGCATTGGTGGTGTCCTCAATTCAGACAAGCATCGCATCCCCTCAAGGTAAAATACTATCTATGAAATTATTACCGATGGACCTATTTTTCCATTTTACAGTTATCCCTGTCAATTTTTTAGCCGACATCATCCCATCGGCAACTCCGGCCGATCAACCTGTAGTACCATCAGCCTCAACTAGCCAGAGGCGAGAGATAGCTCTGAAACAAGTAAGCCATTTGATTATCATTCTTTATTTTACTAATATTTCATCATCAAATTGTAACACCCCAGTGTTATGGTTGCATCAATCACATGCATAACATGAGCATCATCATCTACTCAAGCATATCATGATCATCATCTACCTTGAGCCATGTCATTTTATGCTTTAGTGTGCTTTAACTTGCTTTAATCATGCTTCCTATGCTTGTGTTTGTGTGAACCATGCTCATGCTTGTATGCTATGCCTTGGTAAATAGTTTAACTATGCTTAACTCAACCTTAGTAACAATGTTCATGTTGATCACTTCTCCAAAATAATCTCTTAAGTCTTGCTTCCATGTATATACCTAGAAACCCCTTTTGCTTGAGCTTTTAAAAAGTGTTTCATAAAATACTTGCATGTCAAAACTTTCTACAGAAAAGTTGTATAAAATTTTATAAGGAACAAAAGTTGTTTTGGGGCCATCTCATGAAAATGATCACATCTAGCTCAAAAGTGACCCACAAGTCTAGGGACGTAGCAGTTTGCTCGATCGATTTTGAAAACCTCATATCTCTCAATCCAGGCCGATCTGGCTTTTGCTCTAGTTCACAATGTTGTAGAACTCAGCTAGTACTCCAACTCTGTCAACTACACCATCTCCTAACTTGCTTTGGTTTGGAAGTTAATCATTGTTGATGTAGATCTGTCAGTCGGTGATCGCGTGGTCTGATTCAGAGCCGAGCTCGCCGTCGTGGTCGCCCAGTGCGACACCTGGCTGCCATTTGGTGCCTGTACGCCGGCGTTGGCCCCGCTCGTCAGGTCATCGGCGTCGTCATGGATGCCACGACACTCCGCACTCGCTCAGCGCCCGTCTACTCTCTTCCTTCCTCTATCTCTTGCGACTCCGTCGGCGACAGCGCCATCGCCATTGCCGCCGCGAGCATCGCGAGCTCTTTGTGCCCTCGCCTCTGCATCTTGCCTCGCCTCCGAGCATATCCAAGTCCGCCTCGAGCTCCTCCATCTTTTCCACCCCTTGGCTGGACGAGATCTCCCCGAGGTGAGCGACATTTCGCGAGTTCGTCGTCGTCGGGTTCACGGCCGTCGCGACCCCGATTCCGGCGAACCTCGTCGCTGCTCTGTTCTCGCCTCCTTTCTTCCCTCTGAGTCGCGTTAAGGTCTGCTTAGGTCTTGGTATCGGTTCATGTCACGCCATTCCGGCTGAGGCACCACCGTCGTGCGGGAACACGGCCGCCGCACCGCCGTGCTCACCGCCGACGAGCACCTCGCACGTGAGCAGGCTCACCGGAGCCGTTAGGGTTAGGCGTTTCTACCTAGAAAGCTCTGCGCTGGTGCTTAAGCCGCTCTTTCCCGACGCTCTACCGGTCGGAGATGGCCGGCGTAAGCCGGGGTAGCTCCGCTGTGCCGCCATGGCTGACGGCGACCCCTCTCCGTCGCTGTAACCCTAGTGCCACCTACCTCCATCGATGCAGCGTCAGAGAAGCTCACCGTCGGCGAGCATTCGCCGGCAAAGGTGTCCTCTGTTCTCTGGGTCGCTGACACGCGGGACCCACTGTCAGTGACTCAACGGTCTTCTCCTTTCTTTTATTCAAATCAAGATTTTTGGTTTTCTTGCAAAAATCATATCTTCTATTTCTGAGATCCAAAAATTGTGAAACAAATTTTGTGATACTCTTTGAGATGGCTAATTTTTATTAAAATGTAAAATGTACCATTTTTTCTAGGAAAAATAATTGTTATAATTTAATATTGATTACTTGAGTATAAATTCATATCTCTTGATTTACTACTCCTTTTTCTATGAAATTTTTGTGGTAGTCTCTGAGTGTCATTGGAATGCTATGATAAATATTTCATGAGATTTGGAGTAATGTATATGTGATATGTAATTTATGTTTGTGATATGGCATGTTTTCTTATTTAAATCATAATAAATATTTGGTGCTTATGCTGGTGCTCAATTCTGGTATCAAACTTGTTTATGGTAATAGAAACATGTAAATAATCTGAAATCTGTTGTTTGACACTATCTAAACCATGTTTCTTAATTTATGAAATAAGCACCTTGTCACATGTTAAATGCTTATCTTGAATTTGGCATGTGCATTTGTTCTGAAACTTTTATGGTGGTGTCAAGATGCTTTGCTTGTGCTTGTGTAATTTTTGTAGATTTTTCTGAGCACTTCTGTTAGTATCTTGTAATTATGTCCCTTTATTTAATTAAATTAATAAGAGCCATGATATTAAATGTTTAGGGGTTAACATATGATATTATGGTCCTATTATGATATACTTGTGCTTGTAAGCCATTTGGTTGGCACTGTTTATGCTTTGGCTATGTCATTAAATAATTAATTGAAGGCTTATAGCTGTCCTGGACAGCAAGAGAGCAATCTAACCTTTGCTTGATGATAATTTGGTTTGCTGGAAGACTTGTCTAAATCAAAGTTGTTGTAAACTTTATGAACTAGCTGTGGTTTAATTTTGGGATCATTTGGTCCAATAGTTTAAAAGTTATAGCTCTTCCAAGTTAGGTTCCAGAAATAGGTGTTCTCTGTTTTTCTGGGACAGAACCTGGAACTTTGTTTAAATGACTTGTTTAACTGATGAATCTTGCTATGATGTCTAAAGATGAAATGTTGAAAATTTCATAAGCTTTCCAGAATGTCCTCATTCATGTTTGTTGGATCTGTACAGCAGCAGTTATGATTTATTTCTTGAGCTGCTCTGTTGTGAAAGGATTTCTGTTTATGGTTTGACTTGCTAGGTCTTGTTAAGTTAATTAGTTATTCTTTGTGAGGTTATCTTGGAAGTTTATTCAGTAAACGAGTGTCCAGTGAACTTCAAATTACATTGTCAAGCATTCATCCCCATCTAGTATGCACCCATTCTTACTTAGCATGCATGCAATAGGTGCACCGGATGCGACAGCTTCCCTCGAGCTCCTAGTGAACCCCGAGGGCCAAGAGATCAACCCGGAAGTGGAGGTCCAGCAAGCCGGACTCGAGGAGCCCGAAGAAGAGATTGAGTGCCCGACACGAGCCTACATCGTTCGTGAAAGGCAAGCCCCGGAGCATCTTAAGTCTCCCACTTTATTTTCGAAAAGCTTACTTGATTATGTTATCCCTGCTTGACGTATAGGAGTTGTGATGACACCCTTGCTGCATTTTACTCATTCCTTGTCCAGATATCTTACCACCACTGGTTATAGGGGTAGGATCGAGTAGCAGCTTAGCCATGCTTTAATTGGTAGAAGTCGGGTGATATCCTGTCACCTGCGCAAGATAGGGTTGTGTCGGATCACGATTGTCTATATGTGCTATCGTGGAAGGAACCTGAGTAAATTGACTTAAGCCGGGCGGAGTTTTGCAAGGTTGTAGTAACTCCGTCTGTGGCAGCTAAGGACCGATCGTTGTACATCCTCTTGTCATGTTGAACGCATGCCCAACACTTAGTTGGCTGGATAACTCGTTCCGACCGCAAAGCCTAGTAGTATGACTCAGGCCGGAAGACCGGCAAGTATAAAGTGCGCACTACCGGAGGAAGTGCGGTGTGCGGGGCACCATTGGCGTAAGAACAAAGGCAGGTGAGTTAAAATTCCTGACCTCCCTGGCAGAGTGGTAGCCCTGGGAGTGCGGCGCTGATCGGAGCCGCGATTCCTGAGTCGTACCAAAGGTGATCCGCTGGCTCTCCGATGGGGGATGCTTGGGTGAGTGCTAGGAATAACCCTCCAGCTGGATAGGAATCGATTCAAATCGCCGTCTCTCCCGGATAGTGAGAACTTGACAGAGCAGCGGAAACGTAGCATCCACTAAAGAACAATGGTTCGTGATAATGATGATAGCAAGGAAGAACACTTGATGAACTTGATATGGTTATTAGTGCTTGTAGTAATCAAGTGAAGTGTTTTAGTACAGGTGCTAATCTAGGGGTAGGCTAATGATGATCAATATGATGCTAATACCAGTTGTTGGTAATTAATTAAGCTTTTGGCAAAGGTTGAGTCAAGCCAGCTACACTTATTCTCAGACTTGCATAATTCTTGGTGTCTTTTATGTTTTACTAGACACGTAAGTCTAGCTGAGTACATCCTCGTACTCAGGGTTTATTCCCACCTGTTGCAGATGATATCTTTCATGATGGCTTCTGCAAGACCTATCTCCATCCCGCTGGGGATGAAGACTAAACCGTTGGGCATGGTTCTCTAACTACTTCGTATCTGTTGCTTTTGGATGGATGGCATGAGACCCTAGCAGGAACAAAAACTTGTGAAATGAACTTTGGAATGTGAGATGTAAACTATTTTGCTTCCGCTACATCAAACATGTGTTGTAATAACTCAGTAACTCCGATGTGGTGCCGCTTCGACGACAATGAATGACTTTGTAACATTCGTTGTGTTATGTTGAACTATTACGATCTTGGTTTGTTGCAAGTTGGTTTCAAGTCCTTCGTGATTTTAGTTGACTACCGGGATTATATGGGCTCATGTTTGGAAACTTGATTGCTAGTTGATCGTTTCTACACTTGATCTCTTATAATTTGGTCGGTTCTGTGACAGCTGGCATTGGAGCAAGTTTAGTATTATAAATGCAGCGTCTGTGTATTTAAAAACAAAAGAGTTTCTAGATAAAAATTGTGAAAATCAACACTTAAATATGCCAGTGGTTGAATCCTCCTTGCCCATATAAGGACTATAGGTGGCTATTTAAGTACTGACTTGGGGGGTTTTATTTATGCATCTCCGACAGTACTCAGGTATGGATGTGTGATGACCGCACTATGCTACCCTATGGTCTAATGGTAGAGGTAGCCTTCATATGTGAATTAGCCACATATGTCACCAGATTTAAATTATGCAACGTCGCACCTACGCTCTGGTAAGTGTGAGCTGTGAGAGCATGATCGTCCAAACGGCAGTCTAGGGGAGTGTTCGCGGTGGTTTTCTAGAGTGGTAACATGTCTAACCATGGAACCACGAAAGAAACTTAATTGGGGAGCATTTAATTTCTCGCGTAGCTGTGGTGTCATTGTTTGTGCATGTTGGGCATGTATAAGCAATGTGCACTTAGTTTACTGCTTTCTTGAGTGATATATTGGGAATTGTTGGGCTGCAGTGAAGTTTTCTGCAGGTACTCTAACAGCGCACGTGTAAATCGCTAGTTATCGTATTGAGAGACGAATGCATGCCACCGTATATCCGTTAGAATATTTATTTTCTAAGTTTGTGAGGACGTATGGTTCATGCATGCATCATGTCGCATTCATATATACATTCTGTCTACTCCTTCCCTTACAATATCGTCCCTTTTAATTAAAGAAATGTTGCTTAAACTAATCCTCTTTTACCCACGGTTATTCCTTTCCACGGATGGACGTGCCCGCTTCACCTCGCCCCAGTGACACCTTTTTGAGCGAGTTTGGCACTCCTACCTTGCTCTGGAGGGTGCTACAGTTTGTGGGGTATACTAAGCTACCTCAGTATTCTTGGTGGGAGGTAGATATGATAGGAGAGCTGCAGTGGTTTGCTATGTAGGGAGTTGTCCCGCCACATGGGGGCAGGCCTACATGGACAGGGTGGACCTGCAACTCAGATGGGCGGACTCCATGGGATGCAGCTCAGGTTGCAGCCCATGCGATGCTGCTCAACATCTGTCAGAGGTTTGGCGATGAGCTGACAGGAGGGCCAGCGGCCACCATTCCCCGTGCTAACCCAGCAGCAGCGGAGTGGAAGCAGGCTGATGGTTGTGCGTTGGTCCAAGGCCGAGGAAAGCGAGCTGAGAGTTCTAGTCCTGCTATGAGTGCTATGATGGCTGTGCTCAAGCTGTTCTGAAGGGTCGAGATGGCGGACTAGAGGGGGGGGTGAATAGTCCTTTCTAAAACTTATCGCGCCGGCTAACCGAAACAAATGCGGAATTAAAACTATCGGTCTAGCCAAGACTACACCCCTCTATCTAAGTTCTCTAGAACCTTGCAAAGAACCTAAACAAGCAAGCAAGGTGCTACCTTAGCAAGAGCTCACCTAACCAATTCTAGGAGCAAGGTCACACAAACCTATGCCACTAGTACTTTGCAAACCGGGGGAGCTCCTACACAAACTAGTGAGGCAAAGCGCACAAAGCCTAAGCTCACTAGCAAGCTCAATAACAAGGCAACTAATGCCAAATTAGAGAGCGCAACTTACTTAGCTACACAAACTAAGCAATGTGACTAACAAGGTTACACAAACCAAATTAGTCACGCAAGGGAACTACTTCTAGCTACACAAGCAAGAAGGTAACTAGCAAGCTACACAAGCTAAGTAATTACAAGAACAACTACACAAGAACAAGTATACTAAAAGTAAATACAAGCTTGTGTAAAGTGAATGCAAACCACCGAGAAGAGTAGACAATGTTGACACGGTGATTTTTACCGAGGTTCACTTGCTTGCCACCAAGCTACGTCCTCGTTGTGGCGATACACCCACTTGATGGATCACGAGCTAATTGGCATTCCAAAGCCAAACCCTCAGCGGGTGCCGCACATCCACTCTCAAGATGGGGATCCTCCAAGCCACAACCAATCCACTAGAGTTGCTCTTCGCGATCCCCGCGGGGTGAGCACCGTAACCCTCACAATATCTTCTCCGGAGCACCGCACAATCTCCTTGCGTGCTTCGACGGAGTCACAAGCCACCAAGCCGTCTAGGAGGTGGCAACCTCCAAGAGTAACAAGCACCACCGGCTTGCAACATGAACACCTAGTGCCACTCGATGCAATCTCTCAATGCAACGCACTAGAATCGCTCACTCACACAATCGGATGAACACTATCAAGCATATGTGAGTTAGAGGCTTCACTAGCACTCCCCAAGCATGGACACTAAGTCCTAAGGGTGCTCAGCACTGGCCAAGGCCGGCCACAACTTCTATTTATAGCCCCAAGGGCTAAACTAGCCGTTACCCTTCACTGCGCAAAAGTCGACCACACCGGACGCGTCCTAGTTCACACCGGACGCGTCCGGTATTGACTAGACCAGCGTCCGGTGCTCTTGACCGTTAGAAAACTAGCCGTTGCCTCTAACACTGACAGGGCACCGGACTCTAGCTTTTGAAATACCGGACGCGTCCTAGTTCACACCGGACGCGTCCGGTGTGCACCGGACCCAAACTCAAAGAGCGTCGCAAACTTGAGTCAACACCGGTCGCCACACCGGACGCACACACCGGACGGTCCGGTGTGCACCGGACTCACACCCAGAGAGCTCTGCAAGAGGAGTTTGCACCGGACGCCAACTCGGACGCGTCCTGGTTCACACCGGACGCGTCCGGTGTGCACCGGACGAAAGCTCAGAGCGTTTCACCGAGAAACGAACTCACCGGACGAGGCACACCGGACTCTATGCGAAAACTCTTTCCGCGTCCGGTGCCTCAACTCGGACATGTCCGAACTCATACCGGACGCGTCTGGCCTGAACGCGCTGCACGAAAAGAACTCCAACTTCTTCCCTTGCTTCCATGTGCCAACACCAAAGTGTCTCCACACTTGTGCACGTGTGTTAGCATTTTCTCAAACATTTTTCCAAGGGAGTTAGCCTCTCAATCTTGCCACGCCACTTGATCCTAACACGTATGCAAAGTTAGATCGCTCAAGTGGCACTAGATGACCGATATGCAAACAAGTTTGCCCCTCTTGATAGTACGGCCATCTATCCTAAATCCGGTCATAAACTTCTACACACCTATGACCGGTGAAATGGAAATGCCCTAGGTTATACCTTTGCCTTGCGCTTTCCATTCCATCTTCTCCAATGTTGATGCAACACATGCACCAACCAATCACCAAATGATATGATTCACTTCATATCATCACGTGACCATATTGGTTCATCGATCTTGACCTCACTTGCTCTTCACCGTTGCCTTGGTCCATCGGTGCCAAGTCTTGCTCAAGCTTCACCGTCACACGCGGTCCCTCGCTTCAAAGCCTCCGACTTGCCCTTCACTCTTGCAACCGGTCCATCAAGCCAAGCCTCATCTTGATCTTCTCCACCTTGGTCACATGACTCCATGTCATGTCTCATATGCAATGAGCTCCTTCATCACATCATCACCTGTGGACTAATCTCCTGTGTATCTCACACAAACACTATTAGTCCACCTAAGTTGTCACTCAATTACCAAAACCAAACAAGGACCTTTCAATCTCCCCCTTTTTGGTAATTGATGACAACTCTACAAAGATATGGAAATTAAAGCTTTTTCAAGCTAGCACTTCACACAAGTGTAAATTGCTAACTTGTTTTGGATTTTATGCTACTTATCCAACATTTTAAGCTCTATGTCAAGATTTGGATAAGCACCATAAAACCCTACTAAGTGCTAAGGTGTATAGAATAAACCTTTGTAGCTTGATACCAAGTTCGATAGCATTTGAAGCATTCAATGTACACCATCCTTAGCACCGTGAGTAGCTAGACAACAAAAACACTAGAAACCCCGTGAGATCAACATTAAAAGCAAGGGTCTAGTCTTTACTTGAAGAACACAAGTCTGGCTACCAACCTATGCATGCTAGTTATCATATCATCAATCAAGTTCTATAACTAGCATACACCACACAAGCATGCATATTTGAATTTTAAAACTTATGCAATGCAAGCAAGCACATGAGTATGCACATATCAAATGCAAACAATCAATGTTCATGAGCTTGCTCCCCCTACTTGTGTGCTTCCCTTGTCCAAGACTTTTGATCCAACTCTTTTCCTTAATGTTGCTCCCTTGTCCATGTCCATCTTTGATTTTTCCCCTTTGGAACATATCTTTTGTTGTCTAACTTATCCCATGATCATATCTTTGTGACAACTTCTCCCCCTTTGTCATCAATTTCCATAAAAGGTATGTGATACCAATTAAATCACTTGATACCAATTGTAAAAATGTGAATCTCATTGTGACAAAGGATCGCATTGGGATAGATGGTTGAGGCTTGAATCTTGTATTTTTGATCGACATCACCATATGTGTTGGAATGACATTACTTGAATTGCTCTTGAGATACCACTTAGGACCTTTGACCTTGATACCATTTGGTGGGACACTCCCCCTATGTCATAGCATGGGTCATTCACTTGTCAATCTTGTTGGTGAGGGAACTTTCTTTGCTTGATGATCACTTAAAGTTGAGGATCACTTGTGGAACCACCTTCTTGTATGATAGATACCATATGTATAAATGTGATATCACTTGAAATATCTTGTCCGATACCATATGGGATTCTTCTACCAATTAAGGTCTTCTAGTATGGAACCACTTGTTTGCTTTCTTGAACATTTGCTATCAACATGAGTACCATTTATTGGATACCAATTAAAGAAACATTTGAATTTATATATCCATTTGCATTGTTGTCTTGTTCTTGTACTCTAATCTTCATGAGCTTCTAATTGTTGACTTGAACTAGGTTGATTTGCCTAAGCTTCCAAGTCCGGTTTGAACCAATGACAAGCTTCTTCACACCTCTCATTAAGGGTTATCTTGCCAATGTTGTACTTGTCACTTGTTAACAAACCAAAATAGATCAAGTACTTGGGTTTACTAGCTCACGAATAAACTCATATACATACCACTAGATCAACTAAGCATTCAAGCAATAGTGGTAGGCTATGAATTTAAAACATTTCATTTGTCATGCATGATCCTATGAAGCATGTACTATATGCACTAACCGCATACTAGTAAAGGATGAAATGATCATGCACATTACAATGATACCTTTGCTATCTTGGAGTAGAGGATAGTCAATAAGATTCCAATTTAGCTCCAAATAGCAATGTGAAGTCGAACTATAAGCTTGGTGAAGACCAATCATGAATGCCAATTGATAGATCAAATCTTCACCCATATGAATTTAGAACCACTTTATGATCAAGTGCACTATCTTGTTGTGGTTGGCTTGCTTCTTCTTTTGACCATTGCTTGCATGAGAGAACTAATAAGAATACCACTTGAACATCATGACTAGCTCTCTTTTGGGTGTTGCTTGCTCTCTTGATCAATCCTTTTGATTGCTTCAACTAAGCATCTCAAATGTCCTTTAGATCACCACTTCCATGTTAGCCTTCCAAGCACCACACTTGGTTTACCCACTCCTCGGGCGGCACGCCCCTCACATAGGGAGAAGTGACCTCTCTCCAAAAAATCATTCTTGATACTCACTTGAATTACTTTGATTGATTGATTCAAGTGATGGACTTAACATGATGAGTAACCATGAATTCCTGTTTAAGTCCTTCTTTTTTTTTACTTGTTTAAGTCCTTTTCTTTCTACCAAATGATCTCCAATAGTCACTAGAACTTAAACTTCAACTTCATCTTGAGTTTGATCTTGATCTTCAATTTGAGTACTGAATGTGTACACCAAGTACATTCCTCAATCAAATGACCTCGTACTCATTACTTGTCATGCTTCTAGATCAATTCAAAACCAAACTCAGGTGCCTCAAATACTTATAATCATATTCCCAACTTGAGCACCTTTCAATTGAAGTGACTCTAGATCAATCCAATAATTGTCACTTTTCTGGCAGATTCTGTACCTTTCAAAGAATAACTTATATCTCACAATGTACAGATCCAAATACTACTAAATTTGGTGGAGATGTGCTTTACTGAGTCATCTAGCAGCTGTAAAAATTTGAGATTTATTTGACTTCTAGATTGCTACCAGATTTCAATTCTTCCACCACTGTACATGCTGAAAACTGCTGCATAATAGCTGATAAGATCCACTCCAAAACCGAAGTATTCTTTATCCAATTTCCATGAAATTTCTACAGCACTTTCTATCATAAGTGTACAGAATGCACACCAAATTTCAAGCCATACCAAATAGATTTGATCACTCAAACTCAGACTTGATCACTGCTAGCTCAGTTTTTCAATATTGGACAGATTTCAAGCAATTGAGCTATGCTTCTTTAAATTGAATCAAACTTGAAAGAGACTTGTTTGAACACTTTCACAAGATGTATATCCATTCAATCCACTTACTAAAAGTCATATCATGAACTTATTCAACTCAAATCAATCCAAACTTGATTACTAATCATTTAATCCATTCAAACATCTTAGAGCAAGCAATATTGCATATATATCCAATTCAATCAACTTATATGCACCTAAATGAATGTGATCAACAAAGATATACCTTGGTTAGCTCATGATCATCTAATTTGCAAGCTTCAACTTTTGTAATTGCAAGCCATCAAATAATCCAATAAATCACCATAACTTGAATATGACACTTGTATGTTGTAGCACATTTGGACTTCACTATCTTGTCTTGGCATTGGGATGAGATAAGCACTAAGCTTCAATACTTGACTCAATCATATGATGAATAATATAAGATCAATTGAATCAAGTCTCCAATGCCGATGGTACCTACACACAATCATCCACTTTTTGATGGTACCCAAACTAGTTTGGGTCCTCTCAAGTTAGGTGCAACATACTTAGGCATAGCCTTAGTATGAGTAGCGGGATGTTTAGCAATAGCAACCATAGAGGTACCATTACCATCCTTTCTAAGCATAGTATTATCATCAATTGAAATAGGCTTAGAATTATTACCTAGGGGACATGAATAAGCCATGTGTCCCCTTTTCCGGCACAAGTAGCAACTTCTCTTTGATTGAGCCTTTTCTTCCTTGCTCATGTGTTGCTTCTCATTGCCTTGCCTCTTGAGAGTTGCTTGAGCCTTCTTCTCAAGCTTGGTAGGACACCTCGAGGCAAAGTGTCCATCATTCTTGCACTCAAAGCATTTGATGTGAGAGAGGTCTTTTGATGATCTTGATTGTCTACCTCCCCTTCTTGTCTTCTTCTTCATCATCCCCATGTCACCACCATCTTCATGGTAGATCTTGACTTGAGCTTGGGGCTTCTTTTCTTGCTCAACTTGTGGCTTTTGTTGAGGCTTCGCTTGATGCTTCACCAATTGCTTGGTTGGGCACATTGAGGTGAGATGACCCCAAGTGCGGCACTTGAAGCACTTGACATGCTTTAGCCTCTCTTCTTTCATCTTCTTGAGCTTCTCTTTGTTTGGGCAACCATTTGCAAGATGTCCCACTTCATGGCACCGATAGCACATGAAATGAGAAAGCTTTCTCTTTTTATTTTGCCCTTTGTCATCTTTTCCTTGAAGCCAAGGCCACACTTGTCACCATAGTTTCTTTGAGTCTTCAATATGTGCTCAAAGGTGACTTTTGAGTAGTAGCACCTCTCCAACTTGTTGCTCAAGATCTTCACTTGTTCATTAAGCTTATTGTTCTCCTTCAAAAGGTTAGTCTCACAAGACATAGAAGTAGAACAAGCATCTATATGTGAAGAACATGGCATAGATAATAAATCATCACAAGAGGTGGATACATGCTTCTTTCCTACATCACAAGGGTTAGTAATATCACATGATTGATCATTTGACTCAAATGATGAGCTCTCACTAGTTTTAATTTCTTTATTAGAAAGCTTCTTAGTGAGAAAAGCATGGTCTAATACCAAATTATCATGAGCAACACTAAGTTCTTCATGAGCCATTTTTAGCTCCTCATGTGAACAAGTAGTAACATAAAGTAGATGTTTTTGTTGTTCACATGTGGTCTTTAGAAATGAGTTTTCATTTTGCAATTTCAATGTTTTAGCTTTTTCATTTCCTAAAGACATGGTCATGCTAGCAAGTCTACTAACAAGCTCATCATATGAGACAACATGATCAACCACATTAGCATTATATACCTTGGTGTCACCTTGTGACACGAAGCTATGTGGTGTAGTGGATGGGCTTGTAGTAGCATCATAATCAAGGCTTGAGCATGAACCATCACCTTCACCATCAAGTGTACATGGAGTAGTATCATTATTTGTATCACTTGTGGCATCATCATCAATCTTGTCAAGTGAGCTTGTGGTAGACCGATCATCATCATCACTTGACCATGAGGTGGAGCAATCCTCCACAACCACGGTGTTGTGGTCATGCTCAACATCCTCATGTGCCTCCACCTTTGGCACATCATCATCATCATCATCGGAGATTGCCCCATATTTCTCATTGAGAAATACCCAAATCTCATGGGCGGTCTTCATGTCAATGATCTCTCCGAATATGCAATCATCCAAAGATCTATACATGATGTTAGTAGCTTGGATGTCTAGATCTAGGCATTTCTCTTGTGCTTGAGTTAGATCATTTTCATCCAACACATGAGAAAAGCCTACATCTACCATCCACCACATTTGAGGAGAAATAAACATAAAATTGCATTGCATCCAATTTCTCCACCGTGCAAAGTGTGTGCCATCAAAAGAGTGTGGACACTCAACATCTAGCCCATAAGCCGCCATCCTCTCGGGTCGGTGAAGACCACAAATGATAGACCTAGCTTTGATACCAATTGAAGGGTCGAGATGGCGGACTAGAGGGGGGGGTGAATAGTCCTTTCTAAAACTTATCGCGCCGGCTAACCGAAACAAATGCGGAATTAAAACTATCGGTCTAGCCAAGACTACACCCCTCTATCTAAGTTCTCTAGCACCTTGCAAAGAACATAAACAAGCAAGCAAGGTGCTACCTTAGCAAGAGCTCACCTAACCAATCCTAGGAGCAAGGTCACACAAACCTATGCCACTAGTACTTTGCAAACCGGGGGAGCTCCTACACAAACTAGTGAGGCAAAGCGCACAAAGCCTAAGCTCACTAGCAAGCTCAATAACAAGGCAACTAATGCCAAATTAGAGAGTGCAACTTAATTAGCTACACAAACTAAGCAATGTGACTAACAAGGTTACACAAACCAAATTAGTCATGCAAGGGAACTACTTCTAGCTACACAAGCAAGAAGGTAACTAGCAAGCTACACAAGCTAACTAATTACAAGAACAACTACACAAGAACAAGTATACTAAAAGTAAATACAAGCTTGTGTAAAGTGAATGCAAACCACCGAGAAGAGTAGACAATGTTGACACGGTGATTTTTACCGAGGTTCACTTGGTTGCCACCAAGCTACGTCCTCGTTGTGGCGATACACCCACTTGATGGATCACGAGCTAATTGGCATTCCAAAGCCAAACCCTCAGCGGGTGCCGCACATCCACTCTCAAGATGGGGATCCTCCAAGCCACAAGCAATCCACTAGAGTTGCTCCTCGCGATCCCCGCGGGGTGAGCACCGTACCCCTCACAATATCTTCTCCGGAGCACCGCACAATCTCCTTGCGTGCTTCGACGGAGTCACAAGCCACCAAGCAGTCTAGGAGGTGGCAACCTCCAAGAGTAACAAGCACCACCGGCTTGCAACACGAACATCTAGTGCCACTCGATGCAATCTCTCAATGCAACGCACTAGAATCGCTCACTCACACAATCGGATGAACACTATCAAGCATATGTGAGTTAGAGGCTTCACTAGCACTCCCCAAGCATGGACACTAAGTCCTAAGGGTCCTCAGCACCGGCCAAGGCCGGCCACAACTTCTATTTATAGCCCCAAGGGCTAAACTAGCCGTTACCCTTCACTGCGCAAAAGTCGACCACACCGGACGCGTCCTAGTTCACACCGGACGCGTCTGGTATTGACCAGACCAGCGTCCGGTGCTCTTGACCGTTAGAAAACTAGCCGTTGCCTCTAACACTGACAGGGCACCGGACTCTAGCTTTTGAAATACCGGACGCGTCCTAGTTCACACCGGACGCGTCCGGTGTGCACCGGACCCAAACTCAGAGAGCGTCGCAAACTTGAGTCAACACCGGTCGCCACACCGGACGCACACACCGGATGGTCCGGTGTGCACCAGACTCACACCCAGAGAGCTCTGCAAGAGGAGTTTGCACCGGACGCCAACTCGAACGCGTCCTAGTTCACACCGGACGCGTCCGGTGTGCACCGGACGAAAACTCAGAGAGTTTCACCGAGAAACGAACTCACCGGACGAGGCACACCGGACTCTATGCGAAAACTGTTTCCGCGTCTGGTGCCTCCACTCGGACGCGTCCGACCTCATACCGGACGCGTCCGGCCTGAACGCGCTGCACGAAAAGAACTCCAACTTCTTCCCTTGCTTCCATGTGCCAACACCAAAGTGTCTTCACACTTGTGCACGTGTGTTAGCATTTTCTCAAACATTTTTCCAAGGGAGTTAGCCTCTCAATCTTGCCACGCCACTTGATCCTAACATGTATGCAAAGTTAGATCGCTCAAGTGGCACTAGATGACCGATATGCAAACAAGTTTGCCCCTCTTGATAGTACGACCATCTATCCTAAATCCGGTCATAAACTTCTCTACACACCTATGACCGGTGAAATGGAAATGCCCTAGGTTATACCTTTGCCTTGCGCTTTCCATTCCATCTTCTCCAATGTTGATGCAACACATGCACCAACCAATCACCAAATGATATGATTCACTTCATATCATCACGTGACCATATTGGTTCATCGATCTTGACCTCACTTGCTCTTCACCGTTGCCTTGGTCCATCGGCGCCAAGTCTTGCTCAAGCTTCACCGTCACACGCGGTCCCTCGCTTCAAAGCCTCCGACTTGCCCTTCACTCTTGCAACCGGTCCATCAAGCCAAGCCTCATCTTGATCTTCTCCACCTTGGTCACATGACTCCATGTCATGTCTCATATGCAATGAGCTCCTTCATCACATCATCACCTGTGGACTAATCTCCTGTGTATCTCACACAAACACTATTAGTCCACCTAAGTTGTCACTCAATTACCAAAACCAAACAAGGACCTTTCATGTTCAGACAGCGAGAGGACACCTATGCACAGATGATGGTGGCTGTTCGCCAGGCTCAGGACACCTATGCACAGCGAGAGTTCAGACAGCGAGAGGACACCTATGCACAGAAGGCTGAAAAGCGTGCTCGCAAGTTTCGCAAGCAAACCAGACTCCTGGAGCAAGCCCAGAAGGACCGCAATGACTGGAAAGACATTGCGGAGTACCATAGGCAGCAGTGGGTGAAGTCCATTAGAGAGAGAGATCACAAGCAGGATCAAATGAGTCAGTTGGCTAGGGAGAGGGAGACAGTGCAGGAGCGTTTGGTGCAGATCACTCGTGAGAGGGATACTGCGCTCCGTGTGTCGGAGAACAGGCGCCGGGCATGGGAGATGCACCGGATTCAGTCGCTTGAGCGGGAGAACTATCTGCAGGATCAGATTGAGGCTGGTCTTGTGGAGATTCACCGTCTCAACAACTTTCTACACCCTATTCCTCGCCCTATACCTGTGTACCCGGAGGTGGGACCTTAGGTGATTGTGGCTGATGATGATGGTATGGAGGTAGATGGACCAGCAGCAGCTGCACCACCCTTGCACGAGGACGTGGAGGACGAGGAGCTTGAGCCGGTTAGCGACGAGGATGGAGAGGCGATCTTCGACGCTGACTCGGACGACGAGCCTGGAGTGTAGTGGGTAGTTGTTATGTGAGGATCTTTTGTAGTATGACTTTTAGCAGTTGTGCTTTTGTAATCATGTTGTAATCCGGAACCTTGATCTTTGACTTATGTCATGTACTGGGATGGTGTAATAAGTTTATGGACCCAATGTGTTAACTTTATCATGTTCGATCAGTTGTGACGATGTTTGTCCGTTGTTGTGCATATTGCGGATATCTGTGTCATGTGTTGGATTGGTGATGTTGTTTTGTGGAATTGAATTATTGTGCCTTTTCTATAAAGTCGTTCTCTCGAATACTTTTAGGAATGAATATAAGTTCTTCTACGGCAAATCTTCTCATCATCAATGCTCACTAACTATGTCTTTACAAATGTCTCGTGGCACTCGAGGCGCGGAACAACGTGTGAACATGAACCCACCCCCTCCTCCTCCACCACCAAATCCAGCTAAGCTGATGCAAATCATGGTAGAAAATCAGAGGATGCTTACTGAGACCATCAATCGGATGACAAATTAGGGTGGTCGGAAAACACAGGATGAGCCAGCACCCAACCAGTACAGTAGCTTCAAGGATTTCATGGATACTAAGCCCCCATCTTTCAAAGAGGCTGAAGAACCCCTTCAAGCTGTGGAGTGGTTGAACACGGTGGAACAGAAGTTCCGCTTGTTTCGGCCGACTGAGGGTTTGAAGGCTGAGTATGCAGCTCACCAACTGTAGGGAATCAGTATCGGGAGGCTCTCCCAGACAATACTGTGCTTGACTGGAATCTTTTCCGTGAAGCTTTCAAGGGGCATTTCATACCTCCTGGTGTTATGGAGATGAAGCACACTGAGTTCATGCAGTTAACTCAGGGAAACAAAACTCTGAAGGAGTATTTGCATGCTTTCAATCATCTGTCTAGGTATGCTCCGGAGTTTGTGAACACGGAGGCGAAGAAGATTGCTAGCCTCAAGCGGGGTCTTGGCTCCAAGTTGCTGAAGACTATGGGTCGCACTAAGTGTACGACTTTCAATGAGTTTGTCAGTGATGCTCTCACCCAAGAGAACTACAACACTGTGTACACTGCAACCAAGACTCGCAAGAGGGCTTTTGAAGCCGGGGCAGGGGCATCTCAGTCCAAGGCTCCAGTGGCGGCTAGGCCACAGTATCGTGCTCCAACTCCTAACCAGCGATATCGCCCTCCAGCAAAGAAGAATCAGGCGAAGACGGGTTTCCGCAAGGGTTACTCTATTGCTCTTCCTAGGGGCAACACGGGTCCCAGCTATGCCAAGACTCCACCTGCCAACCGTCCGTGCTGGAACTGTAATCAAACCGGGCACTGGCAAAGCAACTGTCCCTACCCACCAAAGAAGTGCAACCAAGGGAACGTCCGCCAGGGGCGTGTTCACTACACAACTGTGGAAGCATTCCCTGCTGGTGAGGTACTTACGGCTGGTAAGTTTCTGGTCAATCAATGTGATGCACTTGTGCTTTTTGATTCAGGAGCATCGCATTCTTTTGTGAGTTCGGACTTTGTGTCTAAGCATAATCTCAAGGCAATTACACTTGATAAGGGCAGTTATTGCATTAGTGCTGCTGGAAATGATATTTCTACCAACCAAGTGGTTTTGGGGGCAACTCTGGAATTAGGAGACCGTTAGTTTCTTGCTGATTTGGTTGTTCTACCCGGTGTGGGTATAGATGTAATTCTAGGTATGAAGTGGATGAGTGGCAACGGAGTTCTTATCGACACCACCACTGGGGTAGTGATGTTGAGAGACCCGAATACCAAAGAGGCATTCTTAGTGCAACTTCCTCGAGATATTCATATCCGTAGCACGATGAATGCAGTTACATCTAGGGCCATCAAGGATATTACGGTTGTGTGTGAGTTCCCAGATGTATTCCCTGATGATTTGCTCGAGCTTCCTCTAGATCGGGATGTGGAGTTCAAAATTGAATTGATCCCAGGTACTGCTCCTATCTCTAGAAGACCCTACAGAATGCCACCAAATGAGCTAGCTGAGCTTAAGACCCAACTGAATGAGTTGTTAAAGAAGGGTCTTATCCGTCCTAGGTCTTCTCCTTGGGGTTGTCCGGCTATCTTTGTGAATAAGAAGGATCAGTCCTTGCGCATGTGTGTGGACTATCGTCCTCTGAATGCGGTGACCATCAAGAATAAATACCCTCTTCCTCGCATTGATATCCTGTTTGACCAGTTGTCTAAAGCCAAGGTATTCTCCAAGGTTGATTTACGATCTAGGTACCATCAGATCAAGATCCGTCCTGAAGATGTACCTAAGACAGCTTTCTCGACAAGGTATGGGTTGTATGAGTATCTCGTCATGTCCTTCGGTCTCATGAATGCACCTGCTCACTTCATGTATCTCATGAATTCGGTGTTTATGCCTGAATTAGACAAGTTTGTGGTGGTCTTCATTGATGATATCTTGGTATATTCCCGTAATGAAGAAGAGCATGCAGAGCATCTGCGTATAGTGTTGTCGCGCTTGCGTGAGCATCAGCTTTATGCTAAGTTCAGCAAATGCGAGTTTTGGCTGAAGAAAGTACCTTTCTTGGGCCATGTCTTGTCTGAAGAAGGTATCTCGGTGGATCCGGCTAAGGTGCAAGAAGTGCTGGATTGGAAAGTTCCAACTTCGGTGCACGAGGTCCGGAGTTTTCTCGATATGGCTGGGTATTATCGTCGATTCATTTCGGAATTCTCAAAAATATCCAAGCATATGACTCGCCTACTTCCGAAAGATGAGAAGTTTGTGTGGACGCCTGAGTGTGAAGAGGCATTCCACAAGTTGAGGACATTGCTGACATCAGCTCCTGTTCTAGCTCAGCCTGATATTGAGAAGCCCTTCGATGTCTTTTGTGACGCGTCGGGTATTGGTTTGGGCTGCGTGTTGATGCAAGAAGGTCGCGTTATCGCATATGCCTCACGCCAACTTAGAAAACATGAGGTCAATGTTGACGGTCCTTAAGTATCAAATTTAATTGTCAAATAAACAAAGAAAAGGATCCAAATGAAATCAACATCTAGACTTAGGGTTTATCTGATAGAATTCCACGAGTTTTGGTGTTTGTCTATTTCTGCAGGGGGTTATCAGGAAATACGGAAGAAAGGCCCACACGTCAGGATTACATAGAGATATTAACGTGCCGCGCAATTATCTTACATCTAGAAGACTCCAGAAGCCACGGGAAGGAAGCGGAGGCCGAACGGGGCCAGGCACTGGGCGCCCGCCCAGTTGCCCTGGGCGCCCGCCCCCTCTCTGAGTCCAATCAAGACTCTCTCTTGGGACTAATCTCCACCGACCTAAAGGATCAAGGATAATCGTTCAATCTATGTCGGTTTGATCCAACGGCCTATATTCACTTGAAGGGACTATAAAACCAGACCCCTTGGCCCCTGGAGGAGAGAGCCTCTCAACCCTAATTCATTATTCTCAAGGGAGAAGAAGCCTCTGATCAAGATTAGAGCCACCACATCAATTAGATCTCTAGATTAGCATAGCTACATATGATTAGAACTAGAAGGAGTCAATCTTCGATTGGTTTCCAGATCTGTCAAGAGGATTCTTGGTAATTCTTTAATTGTGATTCTAATTGATTTTCTAATCATCTTGGTTCTTCAATATTATGAATATGACTTTGTTTTACTTCAATATATTGCTTATGACTTTGCTCTACTTGCTTATATTCAAGATTATATTGTTCTTAGTTCATCATAGTTATGTACTTGGCTTAGTTAGATTGGATCTATATACATGCTTAGGATCGTATAGAGTTTATCCATCGGATCCATGGGTAAATGATAGATATTGTGTAGGCGTGGTGCTTATACCGTATTTATCTGCAATTGTACCCAATATGCCAGATCGTGGGGTAGTTCGTGATAGTGACAGCTTCATTGATTCTTATATAGTCCCCCTCTCGTGTATTGGGCTGGCAGAGCAATATTATTACAGGGGAGTGATTGCTATGTTTCTCATTTACCTTGCTAATATCACTATGCATGGGCGTAGTCTTGTCTCGCAATGATTGCTAAGTATACTTGCACTAACTATGATAATGCTAGACTATATAGTTGAGAATAACTTAGGGAATATTCTTGTAGTTCGTTCTAATACAATGCACTAACTATCAGATTAATTATCTTTGTCACTATTCATTACTTCATATACCTTTTATGTTACAGTTACCCCTGTATGAAAGAGTTAGATAAATGTTCTCAATTATACATGCAATGATAGATACTAAATCTCATATTCTATTTTGTAATCAATATTGATGATTGTTAATCCCTTCCCGGTGGTAAAAATATAAATAACGATACCTGGAATACTTCCCGGTTAAAATGCTACATCGGTATTAATCTGTGCACTTGCATATCTCATTCATTATTTATTTAGAAGAGCAATTGCATATTTCAATACCGCGTCTCTCATATCATGCTAGGGATGACAACTTGGCTTAAGTGGTGTGAGGGATTGGTTTGGCATTTTTGGCACCATTACTAGAATTAGAAAACTGTGTACTTTTGGTAATGATGTTAAGAATACCCAACAGACATTTTTGGCGCCGTTGCCGGGGAAGGTTGATTACTAATCAGGAATGAATATAGGATTTTGAGTTATCATTCGCATCACTAATATGATTGAGCTTATTAATTCTCTCATACAGTTTTACCCCGATATTTTCCTATTTTATCTTATGCAGAGGAATGTATGAATAGAAGACATCTTCTAGGAAATTTTGTTGACAATCCCGAAGCGTTATTTAGAAAAACGAGAGCCAAGCTCAAGAAGAGATCATCAACACTTCGGCAAGAAGCTTCATCCAATCAAGAAGATCACCGAAACTTTTCTTCAGAGTTAGAAGCTATGGCGAAGAAACTGATCCGTGAGTTCTCAGCTCCCACTACAGACAACATCCGCACTGGACCTGCTGCAGAGATCGATGGCAACTTTGAGCTCAAGCCTGGACTAATCAACATGGTGCAATCCAACCAGTTCTGTGGGAAGGCACACGAAGATGCTAGTGCTCATCTCCAACACTTCCTGTAGATTTGCAACACATTTACCATATCAGGAGTCCCCAGAGATGCTATACTACTTTGCCTCTTCCCATTCTCACTGTTAGGGATAGCGAAGCAGTGGTTCTACGCTACAAAGGAGAAGAATACTACGTGGGCCCTTTGCTCAACAAACTTCCTGGCTAAGTTCTTTCCCATGGGCAAGACCAATGCTCTCCGTGGGAAGATTACAAGTTTTCAGCAATAAAATGATGAATTTGTTCTAGAAGCATGGGAGCGCTTCCAAGACTACATCCTAGAATGTCCCCATCATGGAATGGAGAGCTGGCTACTAATGCAGAAGTTTTATCATGGGCTCGGCAACAGTGCCCGAGAGACCATGGATGCTGCAGCTGGAGGAGCATTTTTATCACTTACCATACCACAAGCCACCGTTCTTGTGGAGAAGATGGCGTCCAACCAAAGCTGGAATGAAGAGAGAACCCAGACACGCAAGAAAGGTGGAGGTATGCATCAGCTCAAGGAGGTAGACATGCTGTCTGCAAAGCTAGACCTGCTCATGAAGAAGCTCGACGATAGAGCTGGAGACAAGAAAGAAGTTATGCACATCTATGACTCTCACATGACTTGTGAGGAGTGTGGAGATACTGGACACTCAGGCAATCACTGCCCTGAGATACTTGAGGATGTGAACTACATCAACAACAACAACTACTACTACTACAATCATCCTCAACAAAATCAAGGTTGGAATCAACAGAGGCCTAACTACTCAGGTAATTATCAAGGTAACAATTCTTACAATAATACTAATAATTTTCCACCTTTGAGAGAGTTAGTGTCTAATCAAGGAAAGCTAATGCATAACCTATCTAAGAAATTGGCATTTAATGATAAAATGCTAGAAAATATAAATAATAGAATGGATAATTTCTCTACTGCCATCAAGAATCAAATTAGCTTTAATAAAATGATTGAATCTCAGTTAAATCAAATAGCTGCTGCTGTTCCTACTACTAACCCCGGTATACCATCACAACCGGAAGGATTAGAATCTGCAAATCTTGTAGACATGTTTGATGCAGGTAATTGGAGTAACACCGTCACTGAAGTTACTACTGACCTTCTGCCGGTCAAGAGAGGTGATCCAGGACGCCCCGTCATCCCGATCTCCATCGGCATGGTGGACGTCACAGAAGCACTCTGCGACTTTGGTTCTAGCGTAACCATTATACCTAGGGTACTCTATGAAAAATTCTTTACATATCCTTTATTAGAGACAACCATGTGTTTGCAGTTTGCAGATCAGGCATTAAGTTTTCCAAAAGCAATATTGAAGAACCTTTGTGTCCGAGTTGGTACCTTGTATGCCCTAGCTGACTTCGTAGTGATAGAGACCGGTAATGATGAGAGGGCACCCATCATCTTAGGGAGGCCATTCTTGAACATCTCTGGAGCTGTCATCTATGCCAGTGCTGCCAAGATCAGTTTCTACATCAAAGGGAAGAAGGAGACGTTTTCCTTCAAGAACAAGACTACACAAATCCCAGAGCAATCTAGACGTGAATCAAGGAAGAGGACCAATAGGAGGAACAGTAACAAGCAAGTGTGGACTGAGTCAGCTAAGATGGTCACTGCAGTTCATGGAGGTCATGATCATCAAGTTAAGTCACCATTTTTGACCAAGAAGGACGACCCAGGAATGCCAAGCATCTACTGCTCCATAAATGGATACAACTTCTACAAGACGACTTGCGACACCGGATCGGGCGTCAACATAATGGCCGCAGTCACCTATCGACTCTTGTTCAGAACCATGCCCTTAAAACCAACATACATTCAGCTCCAGATGGCAGATCAAACGTTTCGAGAAGTTAAAGGAACAGTAACTGATGTCCCTGTCAAAATAGACGATCAGGTTATAGACATGAGAGAAGACGAATACAATCCACCCATCATCATTGGAAGACCGTTCCTCAGCACCATTAAAGCAATCATCTATATTGGAACCGGAGAAGTCCATATGCACTTCCCCTCATAGAAGGTACGCCGCTATTTTACTGACCCTAACTATATCGTTGAAGAATCTAAGCAGGTCAGAAAACGACGCAACCGCAACCAGAGGAGGGAAATCATCAAGGACGGATGGGCAGACAATGAAGGAGAAGTTGTAAGGTCAGCAGACGTACAGTTTAAACAGAATTATCTAGAGGAGACCATAGCACCGAGTCAGGTATGGGGAGAGAAGATAACTATACATGAAGAGGAGGCGCCGCCGGAAGTACCGGCTACGCCACCCAACGAACCTCAGGACAATTGAGAAAACGGAGAGTCCCATTTGGAGAACTTAAAAACACCGAACTCCTTGCCAAGAGGTAAACTTGGTAGTTATCCTTTCCCTTTCAATTATTTCAAAAAGTTTACTTAGTTAATCATGTTCGTACTATCCTAAAAAGAAAATAAAAATGTGAAACAGTAAGCCCCATGTGAGTATACAAGTGCCATAAAACCCATAAGTACATTCATTGTGGTGGCATAAAAATAAAATAAAAATTTCTTTTCTGCTTTATAAAATGAAAATATAAAAATAGGGAGCAATAATTATTAAGGAGTCTCAACATGATAAAGGCTAGATATTTATGCTAACACTTAATCAGTTCCACAAGCTTTGTTGTCTATTTGAGCCCCACAGAATCTAAGAATCAAGAAGACTAGCAGACGGAGGACATTCTAATCGCTGTCAGAATGCTGCTGACTTTTAAATACACCTCTGCCACCTGCTAGCTACATCAAGAGAAATTACGTCAAAATTCAGCTTGGGGGAGAGCACCCCCATTTATCCCGCTAAGTATTTCTATCTATCTTTATACTTACACTATATTAAAATATAGATATACATAATTATGGAAAAAACCAAATAAAGATTTTGTGCTTATATATATATATATATATATATATATATATATATATATATATATATATATATATATATATATATATATATATATATATATCTTTTGCTTAGTGTGTTTAATAAATAAATAAAGTGGCTATGCTAATCTGAATCTTAATAATAAAACTCAAGCATGGATATGATGAATAGTTGCTCTGCCTAATCTTTAAATTTGAAATTCTTTCTCAAGTTTAGACATAACCGTTATAATTTAAAACTTGCTCTAAATTTGAACTTGTGGGATGAAAACTTGATCTGAAGTCTAAGTTGTTAACGGATATGATATGGGAAGGTTGAGCTGCTGTTTATTTGTTCTTAGAGATGCTAGAATTCTGGAGAATTTTATCTTTGAAAATCTTTAAAATATTACATGATGAGTTCCTGTATGATGAGAGTTTAAATTCCTATCACAGCCATATATACATGCTTGCTAGACTTTGAGCCGCATATTTACTATTTACTGCTTATGAGCATTGAGTGTGGTCAAGCTGTGTAGACCCTTAGGAGCTTGTCATGTGGTTAAATCGAGATTCACTTGCACGTTCACTCACATATGCTGCTTCTACTCCGGAAGTACCATCCACATATATCCATTCATTTCCATTTCCAGAATCACCTAAAAATATTTTACTTCTGATCCAGGAGAGAATAGCCAAAAACATTTTTGTTTTTCCCCTGTGAAATAAATGCTCGAGTTATCTTGTTACTACCACTTGCTATATTATCTCAAGAGATGAGTGCTCTAAAAAAAAGAAAAAAAGAAAAAAGTATACGAGGAAGTAAAAAGGGGCAAGTGCCCGGAACCTCGAAAGAAAAGAAAAAGTGAGACGAGAGGTAAAAATGGACAAGTGTCCGATAGTAGAATTAGGGGTACAAGATACCCACCTGAGAGAAAAGAAAAAGAAGAGCATCTCATTCTCCTCATAAAGTTTCAAAAAGCAAGGAAGGTATGTATTCCCTCAAAAGAGCAAAAGTAGAATTAGACTTTCACCATTGTTATCACCATCATCACTGTTGACGGTCCTTAAGTATCAAATTTAATTATCAAATAAACAAAGAAAAGGATCCAAATGAAATCAACATCTAGACTTAGGGTTTTATCTGACAGAATTCCATGAGTTTTGGTGTTTGTCTATTTCTGCAGGGGGTTATCAGGAAATACGGAAGAAAGGCCCACACGTCGGGATTACATAGAGATATTAACAAGCCGCGCTATTATTTACATCTAGAAGACTCCAGAAGCCATGAGACCGAAGCGGAGGCAAAACGTGGCCAGAGGCAGGGCGCCCGCCCTGTTCCCCTAGGCGCCTGCCCTCTCTTAGAGTCCAATCAGGACTCTGTTTCTCGGGAGATCTCCACCGACCTAAAGGATCAAGGATAACCGTCCAATCTATGTCGGTTTGATCCAACGGCCCATATTCACTTGAAGGGACTAAAAAACCAGACCCCCTGGTCCCTGGAGGAGAGAGCCTCTCAACCCTAATTCATTATTCCTCAAGGGAGAAGAAGCCTCTGATCAAGATTAGAGCCACCACATCAGTTAGACATCTAGATTAGCATAGCTACATAGGATTAGAACTAGAAGGAGTCAATCTTCGATTGGTTTCCGGATCTATCAAGAGGATTCTTAGTAATTCTCTAATTGTGCTTCTAATTATTCTTATAATTATCTTTGTTCTTCAATATTATGAATATGAGTTTGTTCTACTTCAATATATTGCTTATGACTTTGCTCAACTTGCTTATATTCAAGATTTTATTGTTCTTAGTTTATCATAGTTATGTACTTGGCTTAGTTAGATTGGATCTATATACATGCTTAGGATCGTATAGCGTTTATCCATCGGATCCATGGGTAAATGATAGATATTATGTAGGCGTGGTGCTTATACCGTATTTATCTGCTATTGTATCCAATATGCCAGATCGTGGGGTAGTTCATGATAGTGACAGCTTCATTGAAATTCGTGTATTGGGCTGGCAGAGCAACATTATTACAGGGGAGTGATTGCTATGTTTCTCATTTACCTTGCTAATATCAGTATGCATGGGCGTAGTCTTGTCTTGCAATGATTGCTAAGTATGTTTGCACTAATTATGATAATGCTAGACTATATAGTTGAGAATAACTTAGGGAATATTCTTGTAGTTCGTTCTAATACCATGCTAATGACTTTCTAGAGTAACTAATTGAGGTGCTTATAATATTTATATGTGGCTGATCAGATTAATTATCTTTGTCAATATTCATTATTTCATATATCTTTTATGTGACACTTATCCCTGTATGAAAGAGTTAGATAATTGTTCTCAATTATACATGCAATGATAGATACTCAATCTCATATTCTATTCTGTAATCAATATTGATGATTGCTAATCCCTTCCGAGTTGTAAAAATATAAATAACAATACCTGTAATACTTTCCGGTTAAAATGCTACATCGGTATTAATCTGTGCGCTTGCAAATCCCATTCATTATTTATTTAGAAGAGCAATTGCATATTTCAATACCGCGTCTCTCATGTCATGCTGGGGATGACAACTTGGCTTAAGTGGTGTGAGGGATAGGTTTGGCATTTTTGGCACCGTTACTAGAATTAGAAAACTAAGTCTACTTTTGGTAATGATGTTAAGAATACCCAACAAGCATTTTTGGCGTTGTTGCCGTGGAAGGTTGATTACTAATCAGAAATGGAATAAAAGATTTTGAGTTATCATTCGCATCACTAATATGATTGAGCTTATCTATTCTCTCATACAGTTTTACCCCGATATTTTTCCATTTTTATCTTATGCAGGGGAATGTATGAATAGAAGACATCTTCTAGGAAATTTTGTTGACAATCCTGAAGCATTATTCAAGAAGACAAGAGCCACGCTCAAGAAGAGATCATCAACACTTCAGCAAGAAGCTTCATCCAATCAAGAAGATCACCAGAACTTATCTTCAGAGTTCGAAGCCATGGCGAACAAATCAATTCGCGAGTTCTCAGCTCCCACTACGGACATCATCCGCACTGGACCTGCTGCAGAAATCGATGGCAACTTTGAGCTCAAGCCTGGACTTATCAACATGGTGCAATCTAACCAGTTCTGTGGGAAGGCACATGAAGATGCTAGTGCTCATCTACAACACTTCCTGGAGATTTGCAACACATTTACCATATCAGGAGTCCCCGGAGATGCTATACTACTTCGCCTCTTCCCATTCAAACTGTTAAAAAGAGCGAAGCAGTGGTTCTATGCTACAAAGGAGAAGAATACTACGTGGGCACTCTGCTCAACAAACTTCCTGGCTAAGTTCTTTCCCATGGGCAAGACCAATGCTCTCCGTGGGAAGATTACAAATTTTCAGCAACAAAATGATGAATCTGTAAGCATGGGAGCGCTTTCAAGATTACATCCTAGAATGTCCCCATCATGGAATGGAGAGCTGGCTATTGATGCAGACGTTTTATCATGAGCTCGGCAACAGTGCCCGAGAAACCATGGATGTTGTAGCTGGAGGAGCATTCTTATCACTTACTATACCACAAGCCACAGCTCTTGTGGAGAAGATGGCGTCCAATCAAAGCTGGAATGAAGAGAGGACCCATACACGCAAGAAAGGTAGAGGTATGCATCAGCTCAAGGAGGTAGACATGTTGTCTGCAAAGCTAGACCTGCTCATGAAGAAGCTCGATGATAAAGCTGGAGATAAGAAGGAAGTTATGCACATCTACGACTCTCACATGACTTGTGAGGAGTGTGGAGACACTGGACACTCAGGCAACCACTGTCCTGAGATACTTGAGGATGTGAACTACATCAACAACAACAACAACTACTACTACAACCGTCCTCAATAAATTCAAGGTTGGAATCAACAGAGGCCTAACTACTTAGGTAATTATCAAGGTAACAATTCTTACAACAATAATAATAATTTTTTTCGACCTTTGAGAGAGTTAGTGTCTAATCAAGGAAAGCTAATGGATAGACTATCTAAGAAATTGGCATCTAATGATAAAATGCTAGAAAATATAAATAATAGAATGGATAATTTGTCTACTGCCATCAAGAATCAAATTAGCTTTAATAAAATGATTGATTCTCAGTTAAATCAAATAGCTGCTAATATTCCTACTACTAACCCCGGTATACCATCACAACCGGAAGAATTAGAATCTGCAAATCTTGTAGACATGTTTGATGCAGGTAATAATTGGAGTAACCCCGTCACTGAATTCACTACTGACCTTCTGCCGGTCAAGAGAGGCGATCCAGGACGCCCCGTCATCCCGATCTCCATTGGCATGGTGGATGTCCCAGAAGCACTCTGCGACTTTGGCTCCAGTGTCAACATTATACCCAGGGTACTCTATGAAAAATTCTTTACATATCCTTTATTAGAGACAACCATGTGTTTACAGTTTGCAGATCACGCGATAAGTTTTCCAAAAGGAATATTGAAGAACCTTTGTGTCCGAGTTGGTACCTTATATGCCCCAGCAGACTTCGTAGTGGTAGAGACCGGTAATGATGAAAGAGTGTTGACGGTCCTTAAGTACTAAAATTAATAATCAAATAAACATGAAAAAGGATCAATATAAAACAAACATCTAGAATTAGGGTTTTATCTGACAGAATTCCACGAGTTTTGGTGTTTATCTATTTCTGCAGGGGTTTATCAGAGAATATGGAGAGAAGGCCCACATGTCATGTTTACAACGAGATAATTACGTGTCGTGCAATTTTCCTCCATCTAGAAGGATCCAGAAGCCACGGGAACGAACGGGAGGCGATTCGGGCTCGGGGGCAGGGCGCCCGCCCACCCCCCTTGGGCGCCCGCCCAGGGTTGGAGGCCAAACAGGACTCTGCTTCGGGACAACGCTCCAGTGACCTAAAGGATCAATCTAAACCATACAATCTATGTCGGTTTGATCCAATGGCTCACGTTCACTTGAGGGGACTATACAACCAGACCCCCTGTCCCCTGGAGGAGAGAGAAGAAATCATTATTCAGAGGTAGCCATCAAAGTTAGGGTTTAGAGCTTCTCTCCCACAGAGAATTAGAATTAGCTACTCCCTAATCCTTCAAGTTTAGAGGTTGATTAGATAGCAATTAGAGAAGTAGAGCACTACGCTCTGGATTCGGATCTTCGGTAATAAAGATTGGTATTATTCATATCTTTCTCTAATTCTATTGTTCTAATTGCATTATGTCTCTAATTATTATGCTCTTAGTTTGCTCTAGTTCTATATTTGATATAGTTCTAATTGATAATGAGTTTATGTATAAGTTTGCAAAGCGCTTAGCTCTTGACGCGAGGGAGTTAGGTGATAGATCACATGTGAGCGTGGTGCTTAGATATTATTTATCTGCAAATGTATCCTATTGGCCGAGCCGTGTGGTAGTTCGCGATAGTGACAGCTTTGTTGATTCTTATATAGTCCACCCTCCGTTGATAGGACAGGCAGAACCGGTATTGTGGAGTAAGTCATGCGATGCTCTGATTTACTTTATCAATGTTCCTTATACATGAATGAAGAGTCTTTTATGCTATATATGATCTTGTAGATAACTAGAGTAGATTATGACTTAGTAGTTAGTAAATAACTTAGAATTCATTCTCTAGCTAATCCGACATCACCTACATATATGAGGAGTAGTCTATTTTCTAATCGTTGTGTCATCTACCCATGAACTTATACTTTATTATCATTATCTTTATGGTTTACCCCCTGCTAAAGTAAGTGACTGTGTGACGAGTTTCTCATTAGTAATCATGTTCTTGCAAGTTTATCTCTAGTCTATGCCTTGTTAGATTTTGCCCCCTTTTATTTTAATTTCATTTCCTTAGATCCCTTGAGCAAAATTATAAATAACGATACCTGGAATACTTATCCTGGTGAAATGCTACAATGAGGTGTTTTATCTGTGCGCTTGCGGATAGAATAGATTATTTTCTAGACAGCCTTTACATTTATAAATACCTTTGTACACTCTGGCGCCATGCTAGGGATGACAACCTAGTATCTAAGTGGTGTTAGCTAGTGTCAACAAGTGTAACACCCTAAAATTTATTCCTTTTGAAATATAGATAAAATTATTTAATTTTGTATTTTTGTGCTCATGAAAATATAGGAAAAATAATATTAAATTAAAATTTATTATAAGGCATAGCAATATTATTATGCATACATGCTGGTGCAAATGTTTTGAAGTGATGCTTGTTGCTCCTTTATGTGTTGATAGTAAGAAAAATATTTAAAATATCGATCTTCCTTATTTGGCACGTATTTATCTTTTATCTACAACCAAATTCCTTGTTTCTAAGCTCAAATTTTGATTAGGACCTTCCTAAAATCTTTTCTTTGTCACTCAAAGCACTTCTTTTAGTTCCTCGTCCATCAAGCAATCTCTACAAACTTTTCGGGAATTTTTCCATCTTCTATTCTCACTTTTCTATGAGCATAAATCTAATTTTTAGATGTCCCAAATTATCTTATCATGAGATCCAAATACGTTATTTGAGTTCCTCATATTCCATAATGTCTCTGAGAATTTTTTCCGAATTTTCGGAGCTTTCGGAGTATTTTTCGTGGCTAAACTACTAATTCTAAACTTTTCTAGAATTATTTTATCAATGAAAATAATTAATTCGAAATTAATAAATCTCTTATTATTTTTCCAACGTCAAAGCCCATAATAAATCCCAAAAACCATATAGTTATTTACTAATGGGCTTTAATAATTAATTAGGCCTATTAGTAAAGATGAATGTTGCAAATCAATTAGTACCATATCGCTAGTTGACGTGGAGGTGTGGAGTTTCTCTACATATATATATGTACCAACCCCTTAGGCAAAGCACACCAAAAAAAAACTACCAGATGAGAAGTCTCTAGTTTGGAAATTTCTAAGGTAGTAAAATTATATTTTCTCCTCCTCTCTATATCGCCAATGGCCAATCCCGATGACTACTCAAGCGATCGTTTTGCAGCTCTGAAGTTTACCTTGCCTGCCTCCGTCCGTCTCCAGCCAGGTCATGCAGAAGTCGGATCTTGATCTTGGCTAGCACTAGGATGCCTCTATATCTACTGAATCTAGTCTTCCGTACATGCTATTCGTCAATGCTCGATCTCCGTTACCGTGAATCTGCAACCTACTGAAAATCCTATGAAGGTACATGTCCTAGGTACCAGACCTGAATTTTGCTCTCTAACTTGCCCAGATTGTCTTCTAGTCATCACGTGCCTTTGATTAACCTTTTCTCAACAGAAAAACTAGCTGCATCTATGCGTGACCTTACTGATGAGCTGCTGGACTGCTCCCAAAACTCCAGAACCCGCCGTCAACTTCCTGGTGTCGAGAGCCATCTAATGCTTGGGACAAAATCTGCCATGGTCATCATTCGTTATACACTAAGGTTTCTATTGTTTCATTATCTTCGATCCATTCAAGTAACGTTGATAGTGACATAATTTATGTGTTAATTAGAGTTAATCGTGTGGTACGTTAGTAAATTTTATAAATAACATATTTATTTTAATTAATTTCTGTGCAATTGGCTTTCGAATTATAAGAATATAAGCTTAACGTCTGTCTTCTACATGTCAAATGTTATTTTGATAAAAGGCAATATTAATATATTTTAAATTTGTAATCCAGCCGACTGAGTTCAAAATATGTTTTCTGATATTTACAAATTTGCCACTGAAACTGTTTTAGCCATAAAATCTTCGTTCTAATTCCGTTTTGACCCATTCAAATTGTGTTAGGTTCATAATCATGAGATCTACATGTTAGTAAAATTATTTTACTCAGTTGGAAACTTTTAAATTTCGTGACTTTAATTAATTAATTACTTTTCTATATAAAATCATAGAAAATTCATATCTCCTTCGTTTTAAATCCGATTTTCGTGATCTTTACGTCTGTGAGATCGTAGCGATGCGTAGAATCATTTTATAAACTTTTTATACTGTTTTTATATGATTGGTGTACTGTTCTAATTGTAGCTTTGTTTGCTCGTGTATGCTTTCTTCGATTGTTTGTGTGATCGATGATCGAGTTTAGACGGAGAGCAGTTTTGGTGATCAAGATCAAAGCTTTGGCAACAAGTAAGACCAACAGAACCTAAATGATAAGCAAGAGCATTTGGATCAAGGCAAGTATAGCATTTGGATTTTATTTCTGTGACCATGATCGTGTGACTAGATTAATGTTAAGTAATAAATGATAAAAATGACTTTTTAGCCACTTGATGATTTATCTGTAAGTGATAACCGGGACAACAGTGCAACCATGAGGGCTATAATGGCTCTGGCTTTAGCTCAGTATGAAGACCTTTTCTAGCTTGTTAGAGGTTACCCGAAAGGGCGGAGGGGCTGAACCGTTTTGGGTATAGTGTGGCCTCTGTCTGTATGTGTATAGGCTGCGAGTCATTGTGCCATCGGAAGGGGGGCTCTATATCTGCGCGCAAAGGAAACCTTGCGGCCCTAACATGTTAGACGAACTTTTGAAAGGCTTCATAGTGATCCCTGCCGACCTTCCTTGGAAGTGGGTTAAGAGGCTGATCACCTCGGGCGAAAGGGTAAATCATGACTCATGGGTAAAGATGTGCAACCTCTGCAGAGTGTTAAAACTAGTATACTAGCCGTGCTCACGGTCATGAGCGGCCTTGGGGATTCTTGCATCGACGATGATGATTCTTGTGTGTTTTATATGTTCATTATTTATTATTTAATGCTCTACATTATTTATGTCACATTGATCATGGGATTGTGGGATCTATACAATCTAGTTGCTATACTTGTGGAGTTCGACATGGACTCATTCTTGCTATTTCCCCAAACCTCAGGAGAAGTTTAGGCTTGTGATCAACCAGTCAGTTGGATCCTGTAGAGAGAAGTTAATACCCGGAGTTTGGAGTTGTCTATCCGTTGTTTGCTATCAAAGGTTATCTCTTTTATATTATGTACGTTATATAACTTTTGCATTGTCTTTTGATATTACCCCTTATTTGTAGCTATATGTGAGATTTGGCTTCTAAGACTCACATATGGTGCATATCTGGTTTTGTTCTTAAAATCGGGTATTACAACAAGCATTTCTGGCGCCGTTGCCGGGGAATCTTATAGGAATTATACGAATCTCAGGAATAAGTCATAAAAAGGAACAAAAGGGTAATATTAAGGAAAGCCAGAAAATCAATCAAGGTTATTCATATAAAATATTAGACTAGACTATAGAGAAATAATTGCATAAAACAGCTACTAAGTGAGAAATCATAACAAGGCACCTCTGCTTTGGCAGGTTCACCCTGTTGTTTTTCTATGTTTATATTTATACAGGGTATGACAGGATTGACTTTGGGTACATTCAACTCTTCATCATCAGAACCTTGCAAGAAGAAGAAGCTAGCTACCAATTGCTGAAGCTATGACACAAAAGACCTTGCAAGAATTCTCTGCTCCAAGTCTTGAGAACATTCCAACTGGTCCAAGATTTGCAGTAGAAGAAGGAATACCTGAGTTTGAGCTCAAGTCAAGCCTCATCAATTTGGTACAAGCTACACAATTCAGTGGAAAGGCACATGAAGATGCCAGTGCACACTTGCAGAATTTCTTAGAGATTGGAAGCACAATCCACATCAATGGAGTTGACAAAGACGTCATACTGCTTCGCCTTTTTCCATTCTCACTAGAAGGAAAAGCAAGGAAGTGGTTCTACACTCATCAAGATAACATCAACAACTGGACGAACTTGTCAGATGCCTTTCTATCAAAGTTTTTCCCTATAGGCAAAACAACTGCCTTAAGAGGAAATATTGTCAGTTTCCAACAGCAGAAGACAGAAGCCATTTCAGAAGCATGGGAGCGTTTTCAAGGATACATATCAGATTGTCCTCACCATGGAATGGCCACATGGTTACTTATGCAGACCTTCTACCATGGATTAACCCAGAAGGCTCGTGAGTGCCTAGATGCATCTGCTAACGGATCATTCTTGGAGCTTACAACTGGAAAAGCAGAGATACTTTTAGATAAGATAGCAGAAAACCAAAGCTGGTTCCAAGATAAAGCTCAACAATGTCATCAAACTGAAGAAATACCAGAAGAAGTAAATGCATTATCAACTAAGATGGAAAATTTGCTCCATTGGATTGACCAGAGGGCCAAGTTCAAAGAAGATCAAAGGGCCATTGAGACAGCATATAAATATCAACCAACTTCAAGTCAACCCAATAGCAAAGGTATGAATTCAGGTAATACTGTCAAGCAACTTTCATTAAAAGAGATAATTGTTCAACAAACCAAATTAATGATGAAGTTAAACAAAGGCTAGATACAAATGAATCATCTCTAAAAGATATACACAATAAAATGGATTTTCTACTAACTGCCTTTGATGAGCAAAACACTCTTAATAAAAGGGTAGAGCTTAAATTAATAAAGTTAGCTGCTGCACTGCCTGTTGCTACTAACCTTGAGCAGGTAAAGAATATAACTACTAGAGGAGGTAAAGCCACCAGAGATCCACCATATCCAAAAGAGAAACAAAGAACATCAGCACCAGTGCAACCAGCAGTAATAGAAGAAGAAAGCCCAGTTGAAGCAGAAGATCTGCTACAACCACCAAGAACTGGAGAAATGAGGAAAGATTTTTACGACACCAACTATTTGCCATTTCCCAGAAGAAACAGAGGACTGCAGTCGGATGAGCAGTTTGGTAAGTTTGTAGAGGTCATTCAGAAATTATATGTCAACATACCTCTACTTGATGCCATACAAGTACCTACATATGCAAAGTACATCAGAGATATTCTTAACAAGAAGAGGCCACTGCCCACCACTGAGGTTATCAAGCTGACAGAAGAATGTAGCGCGGCCATCCTCAACAAACCACTAAAGAAAAAGGAAGATCCAGGATGCCCCACTATTGATTGCTCGATCGGAAACCAACACTTCAACAATGCACTTTGTGATCTAGGAGCAAGTGTCAGTGTGATGCCAGCATCAGTCTACAAAAAGCTTGAGCATGCAACCTTAGAACCAACATCAATGTGCTTGCAACTAGCGGATCAATCGGTTCGACACCCGCTGGGCATCGCCGAGAACATTCTAGTCAAGATCAGAGATTTCTTGGTGCCAGTAGACTTCGTAGTACTGGACATGAGTCCTGACTCGAAAGTGTCCATCATCCTTGGAAGGCCATTTCTGAGCACTACCAATGCCCACATTGATGTCGGGAAGGGAGAAACCAAGTTTAACATAAACGGACAAGAAGAACACTTCACATTCAAACCCAGACCAGAGAGAGACTCTACAGTGAAGGAAGTTCATGAAGAACCACTGGAGACACCATCTCTGGAGGAAGGAAACTCAGAAGATTAAAAGATTTGGAGGTCCAGCTTGGGGGACCTAAAAATCCCAAACCCTCACCGGGAGGTAAATCGGTATTTACCCACATTATTAATTTTCTCATATTTAAATTCTTGCATAATTAATTCTTGCATTAGTCATATACATTCATAGCATAATTATAATAATCAAAAAGCCCCATATAAATAATATTCGTGGTGTGTAACAACCCATTTTTATTAATTATTGTGGAGGCACAAAAATATTTCCCATTATCATTTTAATTAAGTTTCAATTCTCATAGATTTTTCCTGCATTATATTTATTTATATTGATCTTCTAGAAGCATGACCCACACTCTTTGGGTCCCACATGTCATACACTTCACCTCACATACATCCCATCACATAATTTCATCCACCAATATGTTTCCACTCACTTGACATCTTTCCACCGTCCAACCACCACAACACAATATTATTCTGCGTGAGATCAAAGCAAGGAAGCATGTGGAGGAGGCACACCCAGGATGGACACCAGGGGTGGGCGCCCGTCCACCTACCTTGGGCGCCCGCCCTGTCCCCTGCTCAGCCTATAAAAGGCCACCTCCAGCTCCCCTTCTCTTCACACAAACACTCCAGAAAACCACACAAATCTCAGTTTCCCGAGAAGGAGCTTTTGTAGTGAAGAGAAGAGAGTAGAGAGAAAGAGGAGAGTGGAAGGGAAGGTTGGGAGTTCTTTTGAGAGAGTGTTTGTCACCTAGCAAGTAGTGATCCCGTTGTCTAAGCGGAAGTAAAAGTTGTTTAGGGGGAGGCTCTACCAAAATAGAAATTTGTCTTGAACGATTAACCCCTGGACTACTGACACTCCGGACAGCTGACTACTAACATTTTATCTCACATTTTCCACCAGTTGTGTTTTTGCCAACTTTTGTTTGCAGGATGTTTAAGAAGGTGAAGAATGCAGGGAAGGCTCTCAAGAGCCTTGGTACAAGGAGTTCATCCCGACACTCCTCACAGCCATCAGAGATGAGCGTCGACCCGACACCCACACAAGCTCCGTCATCTTCATCAGGTCAGCAAATTAAGGTCCTTCTCAAGATAGGAGACCTTGGACTAAAGACCCGAAGAGAGAAGGAAGTCTATCAGCAATTGAAGAACAAAGATTTCATTCATACCCCTACTCTCGATCCAACCCTACTACAAGAAACAGGTATGGACACTGAATTCGATTTAATTTTTCAGATGATGGGTTGGACAAATTTTTGGAATATAACTGAGCTGGGTTCTCGTCTTCTCACCCTCGAATTTCTTTGCACCTTACAATACTATGAGGGGGGAATTGTTTTTCGGATGTTTAAACAGGAAATTATGTTATCTTGGAGAGAGCTGAGCGACCATCTTGGTTTCTCTTCAAGATGCATCCTAAACATTGACTCCGATTTACCCAATTTTGAAAGACACCAGTTTTGGAGAGAAATATCTAGAGATAATTTTTACAGTCAAGCCCGAACCAGTGACATGGAACACCCCACTCTTAGGATGTTTCACAAATGGCTTGGGTACAATCTTTTCTATCGTGATGATATTAGGAAAGTAAGAGTAGGAGATTTACAACTTTTATATGATGCTATTAGTAAAGTACCCACTTCACCTGTTACATTATTAGTTTCACATTGGCTTAGTATACCTAGTCTTCAGGGACCAGTAGGGTGTACTTCACTTATCACTCGTCTAGCCACTAATCTTCACTTACTAGAAAACTCATCGTTGGACTTCATAGAAGAATTAAGAATTTATCATGGCTATGACACATTTAGACAAGCTCGGATGTTAAAGAAAGAGGAGAATATAATGTATATGCTATATGATGATAAAGGCAAGATTCGGTTACCTAACCCGAACCTTGGCCTCTACGTTGTTCAAAACTTTTTGATTGAGATTGCAGCAACACCAGTGAACCAGAGAACTCCACAGCGAGTGGCATCTGAAAGGATAACCACCCACCGAGAACGCACTTGGTATGGAGCTGACCCTAGACCAGAAGAAGCAGCACACCTGCATTATTGCGATTACAATCCTCGAGTCCTTCGAGACCCATGGGCTCGTCATGCGCAACCACAAGAGCCAACAGAGGAGACATGGCCGGAGAGCCAAGATCACCAGTGGACAAACCCGCCTTTTCATACGGGCAGGTACTCCACTGATCCATATGGAGCTTCAGGATCCAGACCTCCACCCCAATTTGATGTAGGACGATACTCCGACGCCTCCTACGCCTTCACGAATGACTACTATCAAGAGGCCGGTGCTTTCTTCACTCGTACCGACAACACCCTCCTCGACATCCAGAACACGCAAGCAGAACATGGAAGACTCCTGGAAGAACAACAAAAATGGAACCAGGACCATGCCGCTGCAGTAGAAGAGCTGAGACAAGATACAACAACAATGAACGACAACATCACAACCATGATGCGGTTCTGGAACATCGGGTAAGACCGACGGCAACATCCAGCTTGGGGGAGTTCCTCCCTAAATTTATCAAGTAAGTTTTTATTTGCTCTTCTTATTTATTCTATTCTGTCTTAGTATTTAATTTATCTTAAAAGGAAAAACTTAGAAAACCGAATAAATATTTTCTTGCTTTAATTTACTGCACTTTATAAACATGAAAACAAAATAAAAAGAGTGTGTAGATAAGTGTGCTTTATTTTTCTGCTAAGTTTAATCTCTAGAAGAAAAATAATAATAAGACCAAAAATATGCATGATGGAAATGATGAACAGTTGCTCTGTTTGCTTACTTACAAGTACCTAGCTTTTATATTAGAGTTCTTCCAGGAATTACTAAAACTAAAATCACTATCTATGGGAAGCATAAAACTAAAGTCTAGGTAAGAGAAAGGCATGATATAAAGTTGAGCCACTGTTTATCTTATTCCTACTACACTAAGTTCTGGAGATTTATTTTGAAAACTTACAAATCACATGATGAGTTCCTAGCATAACAAACTACCTACCACAGCCATACTTGCTATAACATCTTTTACTATATTTACATTGAGTTTGATTGAGCTGTGTGGACCCTTAGGAGCTTTTCATGTGGTTAAATTAAGATATTCACTTGCACACATCTACCACAGCATCCATCATCATTCATTAAAATTGCTAAAAATATTATTACTCACTGTCTCAAGTACTGTTATTCTCACTCTCTAAAAAAGATTCAATGCAGAAAGAGGCATGGGTTATGCAAAAATATACGAGGAAATAAAAAGGGGCAAGTGCCCGGAACCTCGGAAAAGAAAGAAAAAGAGTGAGACGAGAGGTAAAAATGGACAAGTGTCCGGAGTAGAATTAGGGGTACAAAGATGCCCACTTGAGCGGAAAAAATGGACAAGTGTCCGACAGTAGAATTAGGGGTATCTACTACCCACCTGAAAAAAAAAGAGAGAAAAAGATAGCCCATGTTCTCCCAAAGCAAAGATCAAAGAAGAGAAGAGATAGCAATATAAGGAGCAATGAGAAGTAAGTTTTATTATCACTTATGCATTTTCTCCATCACAATCATTTACTCCATCACACATGCACGTCTTGATTTAATAATATGCTGAGTTCCTTTGGATCCATGGCTCGATTAGACAACATATGTATGAGCTGTTTTTCACTCCTATGAGCTCCACTTAAATATTCCATTAGCTATAGGTAAGTGATATCATGGTAAGGATCCACAAATACCACATATAGAGAGACTTGAGAGAATCATTGCTGGGAACTCTGAGTTTTCTTTTGAAAAATTATGAAAAACTCTAGAACAAAGGTGAAGTATAGACAAGAGGGATAGTGCTTGACTTAACTATTTTGTCTTTCGATTACTTAAGACTTAAGTGCAGGTACTAAACTTCATAACACTTCACTTTAATCTGGAAGAATTTTTATGTAAAAGCATGTGTGCTTGTCAGGAAAGAAAACATCGAAGCAACTTCTGATTCGTCTAAGTTTAGCTGTTTGCTCAGGGACGAGCAAAAGGGTAAGCTTGGGGGAGTTTGTTGACGGTCCTTAAGTACTAAAATTAATAATCAAATAAACATGAAAAAGGATCAATATAAAACAAACATCTAGAATTAGGGTTTTATGTGACAGAATTCCACGAGTTTTGGTGTTTATCTATTTCTACAGGGTTTATCAGAGAATATGGAGAGAATTCCCACATGTCATGTTTACAACGAGATAATTACGTGCCGCGCAATTTTCCTCCATCTAGAAGGATCCAGAAGCCACGGAAACGAACGGGAGGCGATTCGGGCTCGGGGGCCGGGCGCCCGCCCACCCCCCTTGGGCGCCCGCCCAGGGTTGGAGGCCAAACAGGACTCTGCTTCGGGACAACGCTCCACCGACCTAAAGGATCAATCTAAACCATACAATCTATGTCGGTTTGATGCAATGGCTCACGTTCACTTGAGGGGACTATAAAACCAGACCCCCTGGCCCCTGGAGGAGAGAGAAGAAATCATTATTCAGAGGTAGCCATCAAAGTTAGGGTTTAGAGCTTCTCTCCCGCAGAGAATTAGAATTAGCTACTCCCTAGTCCTTCAAGTTTAGAGGTTGATTAGATAGCAATTAGAGAAGTAGAGCACTACGCTCTGGATTCGGATCTTCGGTAATAAAGATTGGTATTATTCATATCTTTCTCTAATTCTATTGTTCTAATTGCATTATGTCTCTAATTATTATGCTCTTAGTTTGCTCTAGTTCTATATTTGATATAGTTCTAATTGATAATGAGTTTATGTATAAGTTTGCAAAGCGCTTAGCTCTTGACGCGAGGGAGTTAGGTGATAGATCACATGTGAGCGTGGTGCTTAGATGTTATTTATCTGCAATTGTATCCTATTGGCCGAGTCGTGTGGTAGTTCGTGATAGTGACAGCTTCGTTGATTCTTATATAGTCCACCCTCCGTTGATAGGACAGGCAGAACCGGTATTGTGGAGTAAGTCATGCGATGCTCTGATTTACTTTATCAATGTTCCTTATACATGAATGAAGAGTCTTTTATGCTATATATGATCTTGTAGATAACTAGAGTAGATTATGACTTAGTAGTTAGTAGATAACTTAGAATCCATTCTCTAGCTAATCCGACATCACCTACATATATGAGTAGTCTATTTTCTAATCGCTTTGTCATCTACCCATGAACTTATACTTTATTATCATTATCTTTATGGTTTACCCCCAGCTAAAGTAAGTGACTGTGTGACGAGTTTCTCATTAGTAATCATGTTCTTGCAAGTTTATCTCTAGTCTATGCCTTGATAGATTTTGCCCCCTTTTATTTTAATTTCATTTCCTTAGATCCCTTGAGCAAAATTATAAATAACGATACCTGGAATACTTATTCTGGTGAAATGCTACAATGAGGTGTTTTATCTGTGCGCTTGCGGATAGAATAGATTATTTTCTAGAGAGCCTTTACATTTATAAATACCTTTGTACACTCTGGCGCCATGCTAGGGACGACAACCTAGTATCTAAGTGATGTTAGCTAGTGTCAACAAAGAGCACCCATCATTTTAGGGAGGCCATTCTTAAACACCTCGGGAGCTGTCATCTACGCTAGCGCTGCCAAGATCAGTTTCTACATCAAAGGGAGGAAGGAGATGTTTTTCTTCAGGAATAAGACTACACAAATCCCTGATCAATCTAGACGTGAATCAAGGAAGAGGACCAACAGGAGGAACAGGAACAAGCAAGTGTGGACCGAATCAACTAAGATGGTCACTGCAGTTCATGAAGGCCAAGATCACCAACTTAAGTCACCATTTTTGACCAAGAAGGACGACCCAGGAATGCCAAGCATCTATTGCTCCATAAATGGATACAACATCTACAAGACGTTTTGCAACACCGGATCGGGCGTCAACGTAATGGCCGCAGTCACCTATCGGCTCTTGTTCGGTACCATGCCCCTAAGACCAACATACATTCAGCTCCAGATGGCAGATCAGACATTTCGAGAAGTTAAAGGAACAGTAACTGATGTCCCAGTCAAAATAGACGATCATTTTGTCTACACAGACTTTCAGGTTATTGACATGGGAGAGGATGAATACGATCCACCCATCATCCTTGGAAGACCGTTCATATGCACTTCCCCTCAGAGAAGGTACGCCGTTATTTTATTGACCCTGACTATATCGTTGAAAAATCTAAGCAGGTAAGAAAGTGACGCAACCGCAACCTGAGGAGGCAAATCATCAAGGATGGATGGGCAGACTACGAATGAGAAGTTGTAAGATCAGAAGACGTAGAGTTTAAACAGAATTATCCAGAGGAGACCGTAGCACCGAGTCAGGTATGGAAAGAGAAGATAATTATACATGAAGAGGAGGCGCTGTCGGAAGTACCGACAACGCCACCCAACGAATCCCAGGACAATTGAGAAAATGGATAGTCCCGTTCAGAGGACTTAAAAACACCGAACGCCTTGCCAAGAGGTAAACTTGGTAGTTATCCTTTCCCTTTCAATTATTTAAACTAGTTTACTTAGTTAATCAGGTTCATACTATCCTAAAAAGAAAATAAAAATGTGAAAAACAGTAAGCCCCATGTGAGTATACGAGTGGCATAAAACCCATAAGTACATTCACTGTGGTAGCATAAAAATAAAATAAATATTTCTTTTCTGCTTTATAAAATGAAAATATAAAAAAAAACAGGGAGTAATATTTATTAAGGAGTTTCAACATGATAAAGGCTAGATATTTATGCTAACACTTAATCAGTTCCACAAGCTTTGTTGTCTATTTGAGCTCCACAGAATTTAAGAATCAAGAAAACTAGCAGACGGAGGACATTCTAATCGCTGTTAGAATGCTCCTGACTTTCAAATACACCTCTGCCACCTGCTAGCTACATCAAGAGAAATTACATCAAAATTCAGCTTGAGGGAGAGCACCCCCATTTATCCCGATAAGTATTTCTATCTATCTTTATACTTATATTATATTAGAATATAAAATACATAACCATGAAAAACCAAATAAAGATTTTATGCTTATATATATATATCTTTTGCTTAGTGTGTTTAATAAATAAATAAGTGGCTATGCTAATCTGTATCTAAATAATACTCTAGCATGGATATGATGAATAGTTGCTCTGCCTAATTTTAAAATTTAAAGTTCTCTCCCAAGTTTAGACATAACTGTTATAATTTAAAGCTTGCTCTAGACCTAAACTTGTGGGATGAAAACTTGATCTGAAGTCTAAGTTGTTAACGGATATGATATGGGAAGGTTGAGCTGCTGTTTATCTGTTCCTAGAGATGCTAGAATTCTGGAGAATTTTATCTTTCAAAATCTTTAAAATCTACCACAGCCATATATACATGCTTGCTAGACTTTGAGCCACACATTTACTATTTACTGCTTATGAGCATTGAGTGTGGTCAAGCTGTGTAGACCCTTAGGAGCTGGTCATGTGGTTAAATGAAGATTTCACTTGCACGTTCACTCATACATGCTACTTCTACTCCGGAAGTACCATCCACATATATCCACTCATTTCCATCTCCAGAACCACCCAAAAATATTCTACTCTTAATCCGGGAGAGAATAACCAAAAATATTTCTGTTTTTCCCCTGAGAAATAAATGCTCAAGTTATCTTGTTACTACCACTTGCTATATTATCTCAAGAGATGAGTGCTCTAAAAAAAAGAAGATACGAGGAAATAAAAAGGAGCAAGTGCTCGGAACCTCGAAAGAAAAGAAAAAGTGAGACGAGAGGTAAAAATGGACAAGTGTCCAACAGTAGAATTAGAGGTACAAGATACCCACCTAAGATAAAAAGAAAAAAAAGAAGAGCATCTCATTCTCCTCATAAATTCAAAAATCAAGGAAGGTATGTATCCCCTCAAAAGAGCAAAAGTAGAATTAGACTTCCACCATTGTTATCACCATCATCACCATACACCATTCATTCGCCACACATGCACATCTTGATTAAACTTATTGACTTGTTTCTTTGGATCCATGGTTTGGCTATACAATAGATGCCTTGTAAGTATGTATACTTTATCTCCCACCTATGAGCTCCAGATATTAAAGCCTTATTAGAGTAGGGTGAGAGAGAAGGCAATGTCACTATGCCCTATACCACATATACTATATAATTTTGAGAGAAGGCATATACCATCACTGCCTTGGTAAGGATCCAGAAATACCACAAAAGAGAGATATGAGAGAGTCATACAAGGAATCTCTGAGTTTTATTTAAAAATCTGTAAAAACTCTAGAGCTATAGCTGATCAAGAATAAGAGACATGGCACTTGATTAGACTGTTCTATCTTTTAACTACTCAAGACAGAAGTGACGGTTACAAGTCCCATGGTAAAGGTAAAGTAAGTAAGTTTTAAGAATTGACAGTTTACTCTAACTCAGAGATAAGATTTTATTTAAAAAGCATGTGTACCGTTAATTTTTAAGATATTGCAACAACTTATGATCCATTGCTGAGTCTATCCTTGCTCAGGGACGAGCAAGGGGTAAGCTCGGGGGAGTTTGATGACGGTCCTTAAGTATCAAATTTAATTATCAAATAAACAAAGAAAAGGATCCAAATGAAATCAACATCTAGACTTAGGGTTTTATCTGACAGAATTCCACGAGTTTTGGTGTTTGTCTATTTCTGCAGGGGGTTATCAGGAAATACGGAAGAAAGGACCACACGTCGGGATTACATAGAGATATTGACAAGCCGCACAATTATCTTACATCTAGAAGACTCTAGAAGCAACGAGACCGAAGCGGAGGCGAAACGGGGCCAGAGGCAGGGCGCCCGCCCTGTTCCCCTGGGCGCCCGCCCCCTCTGAGAGTCCAATCAGGACTCTGTTTCTCGGGAGATCTCCACCGAACTAAAGGATCAAGGATAACCATTCAATCTATGTCGGTTTGATCCAACGGCCCATATTCACTTGAAGGGACTATAAAACCAAACCCCCTGGCCCCTGGAGGAGAGAGCCTCTCAACCCTAATACATTATTCCTCAAGGGAGAAGAAGCCTCTGATCAAGATTAGAGCCACCACATCAATTAGATCTCTAGATTAGCATAGCTACATAGGATTAGAACTAGAAGGAGTCAACCTTCGATTGGTTTCCGGATCTGTCAAGAGGATTCTTGGTAATTCTCTAATTGTGCTTCTACTTGTTCTTCTAATTATCTTTGTTATCAATATTATGAATATGACTTTGTTCTACTTCAATATATTGCTTATGACTTTGCTCTACTTGCTTATATTCAAGATTATATTGTTCTTAGTTTATCATAGTTATGTACTTGGCTTAGTTAGATTGGATCTATATACATGCTTAGGATCGTATAGCGTTTATCCATCGGATCCATGGGTAAATGATAGATATTGTGTAGGCGTGGTGCTTATACCGTATTTATCTGCGATTGTACCCAATATGCCAGATCGTGGGGTAGTTCGTGATAGTGACAGCTTCATTGATTCTTATATAGTCCCCCTCTCGTGTATTGGGCTGGCAGAGCAACATTATTACAGGGGAGTGATTGCTATGTTTCTCATTTACCTTGCTAATATCACTATGCATGGGCGTAGTCTTGTCTTGCAATGATTGCTAAGTATGCTTGTACTAATTATGATAATGCTAGACTATATAGTTGAGAATAACTTAGGGAATATTCTTGTAGTTCGTTCTAATACCATGCTAATGACTTTCTAGAGTATCTAATTGAGGTGCTTATCATATTTATATGTGGCTGATCAGAATAATTATCTTTATCACTATTCATTATTTCATATATATTTTATGTGACACTTATCCCTGTATGAAAGAGTTAGATAATTGTTCTCAATTATACATGCAATGATAGATAGTCAGTCTCATATTCTATTCTGTAATCAATATTGATGATAGCTAATCCCTTCCCAGTGGTAAAAATATAAATAACGATACCTGGAATACTTCCCGGTTAAAATGCTACATCGGTATTAATCTGTGCGCTTGCAGATTCCATTCATTATTTATTTAGAAGAGCAATTGCATATTTCAATACCGCGTCTCTCATGTCATGCTGGGGATGACAACTTGGCTTAAGTGGTGTGAGGGATATGTTTGGCATTTTTGGCACCATTACTAGAATTAGAAAACTAAGTCTACTTTTGGTAATGATGTTAAGAATACCCAACAATCACCATACACCATTCATTCGCCACACATGCACATCTTGATTTGGCTTATTGATTTGTTGCTTTGGATCCATGGTTTGACTATACAATAAATGTCTTGTAAGTATGTATACTTTATCTCCCACCTATGAGCTCCAGATATGAAAGCCTTATTAGAGTAGGGTGAGAGAGAGAAGGCAATATACCATCACTGCCTTGGTAAGGATCCAGAAATACCACAAAGGAGAGATTTAAGAGAGTCATACAAGGAATCTCTAAGTTTTATTTGAAGATCTACAAAAACTCCAGGGCTATAGCTAATCAAGAATAAGAGACATGGCACTTGACTAGATTGTTCTATCTTTTAACCACTCAAGACAGAAGTGACAGTTACAAGTCCCACGGTGAAAGGTAAAGTAAGTAAGTTTTAAGTCTTGGCAGTTTACTCTAACTCAGAGATGAGATTCTATTTAAAAGCATGTGTACCGTCAATTTTTAAAAGCATTGCAACAACTTATGATCCATTGCTGAGATTATCCTTGCTCAGGGACGAGCAAGAGGTAAGCTCGGGGGAGATTGTTGACGGTCCTTAAGTATCAAATTTAATTATCAAATAAACAAAGAAAATGATCCAAATGAAATCAACATCTAGACTTAGGGTTTTATCTGACAGAATTCCACGAGTTTTGGTGTTTGTCTATTTCTGCAGGGGGTTATCAGGAAATACGGAAGAAAGGCCCACACGTGGGGATTACATAGAGATATTAACGTGCCACGCAATTATCTTACATCTAGAAGACTCCAGAAGCCACGAGAAGGAAGCAGAGGCCGAACGGGGCCAGGCACTGGGCGCCGGCCCAGTTGCCCTGGGCGCCCGCCCCCTCTCTAAGTCCAATCAGGACTCTCTCTCGGGACTAATCTCCACCGACCTAAAGGATCAAGGATAACCGTTCAATCTATGCCGGTTTGATCCAACGGCCTATATTCACTCGAAGGGACTATAAAACCAGACCCCCTGGCCCCTGGAGGAGAGAGCCTCTCAAGCCTAATTCATTATTCTCAATGGAGAAGAAGCCTCTGAGCAAGATTAGAGCCACCACATCAATTAGATCTCTAGATTAGCATAGCTACATAGGATTAGAACTAGAAGGAGTCAACCTTCGATTGGTTTCCGGATCTGTCAAGAGGATTCTTGGTAATTCTCTAATTGTGATTCTAATTGTTCTTCTAATTATCTTTGTTATTCAATATTATGAATATGACTTTGTTCTACTTCAATATATTGCTTATGACTTTGCTCTACTTGCTTATATTCAACATTATATTGTTCTTAGTTTATCATAGTTATGTACTTGGCTTAGTTAGATTGCATCTATATACATGCTTAGGATCGTATAGCGTTTATCCATCGGATCCATGGGTAAATGATAGATATTGTGTAGGCGTGGTGCTTATACCGTATTTATCTGCGATTGTACCCAATATGCCAGATCGTGGGGTAGTTCGTGATAGTGACAGCTTCAATGATTCTTATATAGTCCAACTCTCATCTATTGGGCTGGCAGAGCAACATTATTACAGGGGAGTGATTGCTATGTTTCTCATTTACCTTGCTAATATCACTATGCATGGGCGTAGTCTTGTCTTGCAATGATTGCTATGTATGCTTGCACTAATTATGATAATGCTAGACTATATAGTTGAGAATAACTTAGGGAATATTCTTGTAGTTCGTTCTAATACCATGCTAATGACTTTCTATAGTATCTAATTGAGGTGCTTATCATATTTATATGTGGCTGATCAGATTAATTATCTTTATCACTATTCATTATTTCATATACATTTTATGTGACACTTATCCCTGTATGAAAGAGTTAGATAATTGTTCTCAATTATACATGCAATGATGGATAGTCAGTCTCATATTCTATTCTGTAATCAATATTGATGATAGCTAATCCCTTCCCAGTGGTAAAAATATAAATAACGATACCTGGAATACTTCCAGGTTAAAATGCTACATCGGTATTAATATGTGCGCTTGCAGATCCCATTCATTATTTATTTAGAAGAGCAATTGCATATTTCACTACCGCGTCTCTCATGTCATGCTGGGGATGACAACTTGGCTTAAGTGGTGTGAGGGATAGGTTTGGCATTTTTGGCACCATTACTAGAATTAGAAAACTAAGTCTACTTTTGGTAATGATGTTAAGAATACCCAACAATCACCATACACCATTCACTCGCCACACATGCACATCTTGATTTGGCTTATTGATTTGTTGCTTTGGATCCATGGTTTGACTATACAATAAATGTCTTGTAAGTATGTATACTTTATCTCCCACCTATGAGCTCCAGATATTAAAGCCTTATTAGAGTAGGGTGAGAGAGAGAAGGCAATGAGAGAAGGCATATACCATCACTGCCTTGGTAAGGATCCAGAAATACCACAAAGGAGAGATTTAAGAGAGTCATACAAGGAATCTCTGAGTTTTATTTGAAAATCTACAAAAACTCCAGGGCTATAGATAATCAAGAATAAGAGACATGGCACTTGACTAGACTGTTCTATATTTTAAATACTCAAGACAGAAGTGACAGTTACAAGTCCCATGGTGAAAGGTAAAGTAAGTAAGTTTTAAGTCTTGACAGTTTACTCTAACTCAGAGATGAGATTCTATTTAAAAGCATGTGTACCGTCAATTTTTAAAAGCATTGCAACAACTTATGATCCATTGCTGAGATTATCCTTGCTCAGGGACGAGCAAGAGGTAAGCTCGGGGGAGATTGTTGACGGTCCTTAAGTATCAAATTTAATTATCAAATAAACAAAGAAAATGATCCAAATGAAATCAACATCTAGACTTAGGGTTTTATCTGACAGAATTCCACGAGTTTTGGTGTTTGTCTATTTCTGCAGGGGGTTATCAGGAAATACGGAAGAAAGGCCCACACGTGGGGATTACATAGAGATATTAACGTGCCACGCAATTATCTGACATCTAGAAGACTCGAGAAGCCACGAGAAGGAAGCAGAGGCCGAACGGGGCTAGGCACTGGGCGCCCGCCCAGTTGCCCTGGGCGCCCGCCCCCTCTCTAAGTCCAATCAGGACTCTCTCTCGGGACTAATCTCCACCAACCTAAAGGATCAAGGATAACCGTTCAATCTATGCCGGTTTGATCCAACGGCCTATATTCACTCGAAGGGACTATAAAACCAGACCCCCTGGCCCCTGGAGGAGAGAGCCTCTCAAGCCTAATTCATTATTCTCAATGGAGAAGAAGCCTCTGAGCAAGATTAGAGCCACCACATCAATTAGATCTCTAGACTAGCATAGCTACATAGGATTAGAACTAGAAGGAGTCAACCTTCGATTGGTTTCCGGATCTGTCAAGAGGATTCTTGGTAATTCTCTAATTGTGATTCTAATTGTTCTTCTAATTATCTTTGTTATTCAATATTATGAATATGACTTTGTTCTACTTCAATATATTGCTTATGACTTTGCTCTACTTGCTTATATTCAAGATTATATTGTTCTTAGTTTATCATAGTTATGTACTTGGCTTAGTTAGATTGCATCTATATACATGCTTAGGATCGTATAGCGTTTATCCATCGGATCCATGGGTAAATGATAGATATTGTGTAGGCGTGGTGCTTATACAGTATTTATCTACGATTGTACCCAATATGCCAGATCGTGGGGTAGTTCGTGATAGTGACAGCTTCATTGATTCTTATATAGTCCCCCTCTCGTGTATTGGGCTGGCAAAGCAACATTATTACAGGGGAGTGATTGCTATGTTTCTCATTTACCTTGCTAATATCACTATGCATGAGCGTAGTCTTGTCTTGCAATGATTGCTAAGTATGCTTGCACTAATTTTGATAATGCTAGACTATATAGTTGAGAATAACTTAGGGAATATTCTTGTAGTTCGTTCTAATACCATGCTAATGACTTTCTAGAGTATCTAATCTAGGTGCTTATAATATTTATATGTGGCTGATCAGATTAATTATCTTTGTCACTATTCATTATTTCATATATCTTTTATGTGACACTTATCCCTGTATGAAAGAGTTAGATAATTGTTCTCAATTATACATGCAATGATAGATACTCAATCTCATATTCTATTCTCTAATCAATATTGATGATTGTTTATCCCTTCCCAGTGGTAAAAATATAAATAACGATACCTGGAATACTTCCCGGTTAAAATGCTACATCGATATTAATCTGTGCGCTTGCAGATCTCATTTATTATTTATTTAGAAGAGCAATTGCATATTTCAATACCGCGTCTCTCATATCATGTTGGGGATGACAACTTGGCTTAAGTGGTGTGAGGGATAGGTTTGGCATTTTTGGCACCGTTACTAGAATTAGAAAATTGTCTACTTTTGGTAATGATGTTAAGAATACCCAACAGTCAATTACCCTACTCATGATTTAGAATTGGCCGCAGTTGTCCATGCTTTGAAAATCTAGAGGCACTATTTGCTGGGTAATCTGTGCAATATTTAATCTGACCCTAAGAGTCTCAAGTACATCTTCACTCAACCTGAATTGAACATGCGGCAGTGAAAATGGCTTGAGTTGATTAAAGATTATAATCTCCAAGTGCACTTCCATCCGGGCAAGGCAAACGTAGTTGCGGATGCCTTGAGTCGGAAAGCGCACTGCCATTCAGTTCAGGTGATCCATTGTTGTCACATCTGATGCACCCACTTGTGCTCAACCAGATTTCTCTGGAGAGTTCTCTTCGCAATCGAGTCACTGAATTGCAGTGAACCGATGTAGGCATCTACCATATATAGAGGAAAATGAAAGAAGAAGAAACCAAGCATCCTGGTAGTAGCAAGATGTATCAGGATCTAAAACCTTTGTTTTGGTGGACAAAGGTGAAAAAGGAGATTGCTCCTTTTGTCGCTCGTTGTGACAACTGTTGTCGTGTGAAGACGGTTCACATGAAAGCATACTTACTTCAAGACTTGTCAATTCCTGGTTGGAAATGGGAAGATGTCAGCATGGATTTTATCGTTGGGCTCCCAACTTCTGTTAAGGGTTACGACTCTATCTGGGTGATTGTTGACCGTTTGACCAAGGTTGCTCGTTTTATTCCAGATCGAACTGACTATCGTCCACATCAATATGCGGAATTGTATTCGAGGACATTGTTCGTCAGTATGGTGTGCCTCAAACTATCATCTCAGACCGTGGACCACAGTTCACTGCCTGTTTTTGGGAGTGTCTTCATGAGCAGATTGGTACTCACTTGGTTCGTAGTTCTGCTTATCATCCCCAAACGGCCGGCCAAACTGAACGTGTTAACCAAATCCTAGAAGACATGTTGAGGGTATGTGCTCTCTCTTTAAAGGGTTCTTGGGTAAAGTGGTTGCCGTTAGCTGAGTTCTCTTATAACAACAGTTACCAAGAGAGCATCAAGATGGCTCCATTTGAAGCGTTGTATGGTCGAAAATGTCAAACCCCGTTGAATTGGGTGGAACCCGGGGAGCAAAGGTATTATGGCATCGATTTCGTGAACAAAGCGGAGCAGCAAGTCCGTACCATCCAGCAACATCTGGAAGCTGCTCAAACTCGTGAGAAAAGTTATGCTGATAAGAGAAGGAAGCCGATTGAGTTTGCAGTCGGTGACCAAGTGTATATCAAGGTGTCTCCGATGAAAGGCGTACAAAGGTTCGGAGTCAAGCGAAAGTTCAACTACAAGTTGAGCTTCGAGCTATTTTTCCTGTCTTTCATGTATCGCAATTGAAGAAATGCCTTCGTGTTGCGGAGGAACGAGTGGAAGTTCGGGACATAAAGTTGAAATCTGACTTGGTGTATGAAGAAAAACCTGTAGCGGTTCTTGACCGCAAGGAACGGGTGACACAAAATTGGGTGGTTAAGTTCTACAAGATTTTGTGGAGTAACCACGGTGAGGAAGATGCCACTTGGGAAACGGAGGACTATTTAAGAGAAGTTTATAAAACATTCTTCGAAAATCAGTAAGCTTCCAAATCTCAGGATGAGATTTTTGTAAGGGGGGAGGTTTGTAACACCCCAGTGTTATGGTTGCATCAATCACATGCATAACATGAGCATCGTCATCTACTCAAGCATATCATGATCATCATCTACCTTGAGCCATGTCATTTTATGCTTTAGTGTGCTTTAACTTGCTTTAATCATGCTTCCTAACCTAGTGTTTGTGTGAACCATGCTCATGCTTGTATGCTATACCTTGGTCAATAGTTTATCTATGCTTAACTCAACCTTAGGAACAATGTTCATGTTGATCACTTCTCCAAAATAATCTCTTAAGTCATGCTTCCATGTATAGACCCTAGAAACCCATTTTGCTTGAGCTTTTAAAAAGTGTTTCATAAAATATTTGAATGTCAAAACTTTCTACAGAAAAGTTGTAGCAAAATTTATAAGGAACAAAAGTTGTTTTAGGGCCATCTCATGAAAATGATCACATCTAGCTCAAAAGTGACCCACAAGGCAGATTTGGGGCTGTTTCCAACACTTAGAAAAGTTTTCTAAGTCTGGGGACGCAGCAGTTTGCTCGATCGATTTTGAAAACCTCATATCTCTCAATCCAAGCCGATCTGGCTTTTGCTCTAGTTCACAATGTTGTAGAACTCAGCTAGTACTCCAACTTTGTCAACTACACCATCTCCTAACTCGCTTTGGTTTGGAAGTTAATCATCGTCGAAGTAGCTCTCTCAGTCGGTGATCGCGTGGTCTGATTCAGAGCCGAGCTCACCGTCGTGGTCGCCCAGTGCGACACCTAGCTGCCATTTGGCGCCCATACGCCAGCGTTGGCCCCGCTCGTCAGGTCATCAGCGTCGTCATGGACTCCATGACACCCCGCACTCACTCAGCGCCCGTCCACTCTCTTCCTTCCTCTCTCTACCTCGCGACTCCGTCGGCGACAGCGCCATCTCCATTGCCGCCGTGAGCTTCGCGAGCTCCTTGTGCCCTCGCCTCTACGTCTCGCCTCGCCTCCGAGCGTCTCCAAGTCCGCCTCGACCTCCTCCATCTTTTCCACCCCTTGGCCGGACGAGATCTCCCCGAGGTGAGTGACATTTCACGAGTTCGTCGTCGTCGGGTTCACGGCCGTCGCGACCCCGATTCCGGCGAACCTCGCCGCTGCTCTGTTATCGCCTCCTTTCTTCCCTCTGAGTCACGTTAAGGTCTGCTTAGGACTTGGTGTCGGTTCATGTCACGCCATTCTGGTTGAGGCACCACCGTCGTGCGGGAACACGGCCGCCGCACCGCCGTGCGCACCGCCGACGAGCACCTCGCACGTGAGCAGGCTCACCAGAGCCGTTAGGGTTAGGCGTTTCTACCTAGAAAGCTCCGCACTAACTCACTGGAGCTTAAGCTGCTCTTTCCCGACGCTCTACCGGTCGGAGATGGCCGGCGTAAGCCGGGGTAGCTCCGCCGTGCCGCCAAGGCCGACGGTGACCCCTCTCCGTCGTTGTAACCCTAGTGCCACCTACCTTCATCGATCCGGAATTACTCCAGGAGCACGCTGGTGCCCTTGGATCCGTCGGAGAAGCTCACCGTCGGCGAGCATTCGCCGGCGAAGGTGTCCTCTGTTCTCTGGGTCGCTGACGCGCGGGACCCGCTGTCAGTGACTCAACGGTCTTCTCCTTTCTTTTATTCAAATCCAGATTTTTGGTCTTCTGTTTGCTAGATCCAAAAATTGTGAAACAAATTTTGTGATGCTCTTTGAGATGGCTAGTTTTTATTAAAAATATAAAATGTACCATGTTTTCTGGGAAAAATAATTGTTATAATTTAATCTTGATTACTTGAGTATAAATTCATATCTCTTGATTTACTGCTCCTTTTTCTATGAAATTTTTATGGTAGTCTTTGAGTGTCATTGGGATACTATGATAAATATTTCATGAGTTTTGGAGTAATGTATCTGTGATATGTAATTTATGTTTGTGATATGGCATGTTTTCTTATTTAAATCATAATAAATATTTGATGCTTATGCTGGTGCTCTACTCTAGTATCAAACTTGTTTATGGTAATAGTAACATGTAAATAATCTGAAATCTGTTGTTTGACACTATCTAAACCATGTTTCTTAATTTATGAAATAAGCACCTTGTCACATGTTAAATGCTTATCTTGAATTTGGCATGTGCATTTGATCTGAAACTTTTATGGTGGTGTCAAGATGCTATGCTTGTGCTTGTGTAATTTTTGTAGATTTTTCTGAGCACTTCTGTTAGTATCTTGTAGTTATGTCCCTTTATTGAATTAAATTAATAAGAGCCATGATATTAAATATTTAGGGGTTAACATATGATATTCTGGTCCTCTTATGATATACTTGTGCTTGTAAGCCATTTGGTTGGCACTGTTTATGCTTTGGCTATGTCATTAAATAATTAATTGAAGGCTTATAGCTGTCCTGGACAGCAAGAGAGCAATCTAACCTTTGCTTGATGACAACTTGGTTTGCTGGAAGACTTTTCTAAATCAAAGTTGTTGTAAACTTTATGAACTAGCTGTGGTTTAATTTTGGGATCATTTGGTCCATAGTTTAAAAGTTATAGCTCCTCCAAGTTAGGTTCCAGAAATAGGTGTTCTCTGTTTTTCTGGGACAGAACCTGGAACTTTATTTAAATGACTTGTTTAACTGATGAATCTTGCTATGATGTCTAAACATGAAATGTAGACAATTTCATAAGCTTTCCAGAATGTCCTCATTCATGTTTGTTGGATCTGTACAGCTGCAGTTATGATTTATTTCTTGAGCTGCTCTGTTGTGAAAGGATTTCTGTTTATGGTTTGGCTTGCTAGGTCTTGTTAAGATAATTAGTTATTCTTTGTGAGGTTATCTTGTAAGTTTATTCAGTAAACGAGTGTCCAGTGAACTTCTAATTACATTGTCAAGCATTCATCCCCATCTAGTATGCACCCATTCTTATCATGCATGCAATAGGTGCACCGGACGCGACAGCTTCCTTCGAGCTCCAAGTGAACCCCGAGGGCCAAGAGATCAACCCGGAAGTGGAGGTCCAGCAAGCCGAACTCGAGGAGCCTGAAGAATTGAGTGCCCGAACCATGAGCCTACATCGTTCGTGGAAGGCAAGCCCCGGAGCATCTTAAGTCTCCCACTTTATTTTCAGAAACCTTACTTGATTATGTTATCCCTATTGATGCATTACATATAGGAGTTGTGATGACACCCTTGCTGCATTTTACTCATTCCTTGTCCAGATATCTTACCACCACCTGGTTATAGGGGTAGGATCGAGTAGCAGCTTAGCCATGATTTAATTGGTAGAAGTCGGGTGATATCCTGTCACCTGTGCGAGATAGGGTTGTGTCGGGTCACGATTGTCTATATGTGCTATCGTGGAAGGAACCTGAGTAAATTGACTTAAGCCGGGAAGAGTTTTGCAAGGTTATAGTAACTCCGTCTGTGGCAGCTAAGGACTAATTGTTGTACGTCCTCTTGTCATGTTGAACGCATGCCTAACACTTAGTTGGCCAGATAACTCGTTCCGACCGCGAAGCCTAGTAGTATGACTCAGGCCGGAAGACTGGCAAGTATAAAGTGCACACTACCGGAGGAAGTGCAGTGTGCGGGGGACCATTGGCGTAAGACCAAAGGCAGGTGAGTTAAAATTCCGGACCTCCCTGGCAGAGTGGTAGCCCTGGGAGTGTGGCGCTGATCGGAGCCACGATTCCTGAGTCGTACCAAAGGTGACCCGCTGGCTCTCCGACGGGGGATGTTTGGGTGAGTGCTAGGAATAACCCTCCAGCTGGATAAGAATCGATTCGAATCGCCGTCTCTCCCGGATAGTGAGAACTTGACAGAGCAGCGGCAAACGTAGCATCCACGAAAGAACAATGGTTCGTGATAATGATAATAGCAAGGAAGAACACTTGATGAACTTGATATGGTTATTAGTGCTTGTAATAATCAAGTGAAGTGTTTTAGTACAGGTGCTAATCTAGGGGTAGGCTAATGATGATCAATATGATGCTAATAGCAGTTGTAGGTAATTAATTAAGCTTTATGTAAAGGTTGACTCAAGCCAGCTACACTTATTCTCAGACTTGCATAATCCTTGGTGTCTTTTATGTTTTACTAGACGGGTAAGTCTAGCTGAGTACATCCTCGTACTCAGGGTTTATTCCCACCTATTGCAGATGGTATCTTTTATGATGGCTTCTGCAAGACCTGTCTCCATCCCGTTGGGGATGAAGATTAACCGTTGGGCACAGTTCTCTAACTACTTCGTATCTGTTGCTTTTGGATGCATGGCATGAGACCCTAGCAGGAACAAAAACTGGTGAAATGAACTTTGGAATGTGAGTTGTAAACTATTTTGCTTCCGCTACTTCAAACATGTGTTATAATAACTCAGTAACTCTGATGTGGTGCTGCTTCGACGGCAATGAATGACTTTGTAACATTCACTGTGTTATGTTGAACTATTACGATCTTGGTTTGTTGCAAGTTGGTTTGAAGTCCTTTATGATTTCAGTTGACTACCGGGATTATATGGGCTCAAGTTTGGAAACTTGATTGCTAATTGATCGTTTCTACACTTGATCTCTTATAATTTGGTCGGTTCTGTGACACAAATAACCTAACTCCTTTTCTTTTTCAGGAACAAGATTCTCCCAATAGCCTGTTCTCCTTCGCCATCGAATTTTCTGAAGATGAAGGCGAGGAAGCAAGTTCTTCTCAAGCAATCGGGATCTCATCGGCAGGAAATCAGAGCAAAGCTGGAAGATTTGCTGGCCCTGCTTCATCAAGATACAGCCCAACTGGTTGATGACTCCGATCCAGCCAAGACTCTGTTTAAAGCTCTCAGAGGCCAGATCCCTGTCGATGCCAAGGAGATTCTTTTCAAGGCTGCACATTTGGAGAGGCGATAGCTCAAGTATCAAAAGGCCACTCAGCGCCTTGCCGATAGAGCCGCTCATGCCCAACTTTCAAAGGTGGTAATGAAGGTGAAGCAACTTGCCGATGAAAAACACAAGAGCATCGGCATTCTGAAATCCTCAGGAGATGTGCTAAAACCAAAGATGTCCGACCTATCGGCAAAAAGGGAAGCCCTGTTGGCAGAGCTCAAACAAATAGAAGAAGCTATGTCCCAAGCTCAATAGGAAGAAAGTCAGCTGCCCGAGACAATCAAAACCCTTGAACAAGAGCGAAACGTCCAAGCTCGCAAGGCACTGCAGATGAAGAAGAAGCTGAAACCGGTGGAAGGCTCTGCCGATGAAGATATCAAAGAGATAGAAGAAGCCGATCAAATTCGCCTGCATGCTATATCGGCCATCCAAGCCCTGCTGAATGCATGAACTCTTCATCGGCGGCATGTTTTGCTTTTTCTTCGAAACTGCTGATTGTTTTGGTCTAGCCGATAGGACTGTTATCGGCATTTCTTTGAAACATCGTATTCAGTCCGAAACACACTTTAATCCAGCCGATAGGAATGTTATCGGCACTTAAACTTTTATGCATCGACCCATATACTTGGGTAATATTTCTTCAAATATTATCCATCCAATGCTCTGGGAAATTCAACTCCTTCGAGAGTTTCCAAGATATAGGCATTACCAGGAGTAGACCGACTTATCCGATAAAGACCTTCCCAATTGGGAGACCACTTGCCAAACTTTGAACTTTTAGTCGCAATTGGTAATATCAGTTTCCATACCAAATCTCCATCGGCAAATTCCTTAGACTTTACCCATTTATCATACCATCTGGCAACTCTCTTTTTATTTTCTTCTATATTTATCAAAGCCTTAAACCGATGTCCTGCTAAATCATCCAACTCATCTTTCATCAAAGTAGCATAATCATCGGTAGCCAGCTAATCTTGAAAAGATAGTCACCTAGATCCTGTCTTAATTTCCCATGGCAGCACTACATCGTGTCCATACACTAGTTGATAAGGTGAAACTTTAGTCGAGCCATGACATGCCATCCGATATGACCATAAAGCCTCACTTAACAATGTATGCCACCTCCTAGGATTTTCTTCAATCTTCCGTTTGATGAGTTTAATAATTCCTTTGTTGGACGCTTCGGCCTGTCCATTAGCTTGAGCATAGTAAGGAGAAGAATTCAACACTTTAATCCCCATACTGATTGCAAATTCATCAAACTCTCCCGATCTAAACATAGTACCCTGATCAGTAGTAATTGTTTGAGGAATACCAAATCGGTAAATAATATGCTCTTTCACAAAATCAATCATATTGCCCGATGTAACCTTCTTCAAAGGTATAGCTTCAACCCACTTAGTGAAATAATCTGTGGCAACTAAGATGAACTTATGCCCTTTGCTCGATGGTGGGTAAATCTGGCCGATTAGATCAATAACCCATCCCCGGAACGGCCAAGGTTTAATAATGGGATTCATGGCCGATGCGGGTGCCCTTTGAATATTGGCAAATTTCTAACATCCTCGACATCCTTTGAAATATTTAAAACAATCTTCAAGTATGGTCGGCCAATAATACCCATTTCTTCTGATCATCCATTTCATCTTAAAAGCCAATTGATGTGCTCCACACACCCCTTCATAGATTTCCCCCATTAAACTTTTAGCTTCATCATCACCTAAGCAGTTGAGAAGAACCCCATCGATCGTTCGATAATACAACTCATCTTCAAGGAGCACGTACTTGGTAGCTTGAAATCAGACATGCCTCTCGACCTTCTTAGATGGATCTTTTAGATAGTCAATAATCTCCTTTCTCCAATCATCGGCACTGAGTGCCGATAACGTATTCAATATGGGTTGATATCCCGAGGCATGCCGAGCCAACCGATTAGCCTCCTCATTATGTAACCGAGGAACATGCTCTAATCGGAAATCCTTGAATTCTCTTAATAGTTGTATACTCTTTTCGTAATAAGTTATCAAGACTTCACTTCGGCATTCATAACTTCCAGCTAATTGATTTATAACCAGCATAGAATCTCCGAAGATTTCAACAGCATCAGCATGAATTTCTTTTAATAATTCCAACCCCTTGACAAAGCCTTATACTCGGCTTGATTATTCGTAGACGTGGCAACAATCGGCAAAGAGAACTCATACTTCCTTCCCTGAGGGGAAATTAACACTATGCCGATTCCTGCCCCCCGGTCACACGTGGATCCATCAAAGAAGAGCGTCCAAGGCACAATTTCCAAAGTCTCTACTACACCGAGATGTTGAGTCACAAAATCGTCCATAATCTGCCCTTTAACCGCTTTAGCCGATTCTTAACGTAGATCGAATTCCAACAGCGCCAAAATCCATTTACCGATTCTTCCACTCATAATCGGCATAGATAGCATATATCAGACCACATCATCTTTGCATATAACAGTGCATTTGGCCGACAGCAGATAGTGCCTCAACTTAATGCAAGAAAAATATAGGCATAAACATAATTTTTCAATGGCCGAATACCTGGTTTCAGCATCAACCAATCTTCTACTTAAATAATAAATCACACGCTCCTTCCCTTCAAATTCTTGGATCAAAGCCGAACCGATGACCATTCCATCGGTAGACAAATACAATGTGAAGGCCTTTCTTTGCTGAGGTGGAATCAAAACCGGAGGATTTGTCAAATAATTCTTGATTTCATCTAAGGCCAACTGTTGCTCTTCTCCCCATATAAATTCTTGATCGGCTTTCAATTTAAGTAAAGGACTAAAAGCACAAATTTTACCAGACAAATTGGAAATAAATCGCCTGATAAAATTTATTTTGCCGATCAGAGATTGGAGCTTAGTTTTATTGGTAGGAGCAACTATTTTGTTAATAGCATCAATAGACCTTCTGCTAATTTCAATCCCCCTCTGATGCGCCATGAAACCAAGAAACTGCCCTACCGACACACCAAATGCACATTTGTTAGGATTCATCTTTAAACCATGTTTCCTTGTGCATTCCAACACCTTTCACAGATCGGCAAGATGCCTGGTGAAATCCCCAGACTTAACCACCACATCATCAATGTAAATTTCTACCAGCTTGCCGATAAATTCATGAAAGATAAAATTCATGGCCCTTTGATAAGTAGCACTAGCATTTTTCAAGCCAAAGGTCATGACTATCCACTCAAACAATCCAACATGACCAGGACATCTAAATGCAGTCTTTGGAATATCTTCCTCAGCCATGAATATCTGATTATATCCTGCATTGCCATCCATGAAGCTAATAATTCGATGTCCAGCTGCTGCATCAACTAGCAAATCGGCAACTGGCATTGGGTAACCATCCATCGGTGTAGCCTTGTTAAGATTTCTAAAATCAATGCAAACTCAAAGCATCCCATTTTTCTTGTAAATTGGAACAACATTGGAAATCCACTCGGCATACCGACACTGCCGAATAAATTTAGCTTCGATAAGTTTGGTTATTTCGGCCTTAATGTCAGGAAGAATATTAGGATTACATCGGCGAGCTGGTGCTAATGTGGCCGAAATCCAGACTTGATAGGCAACCGATGTTCGACAATAGATCGGTCTAAACCAGGCATCTCAGTATAATCCCAAGCAAAGCAATCTTTATATTCCTTCAACAAATCAGTTAACTGTTGCTTACACTTAAAATTTAACTTAGCACTAATAAAAGTAGGTCTAGGTTTATCACCATTACCTATGTCTACTTCTACTAAATCATCGGCCGATGTAAACCCCTGGCCTAATTTTCCATCATCGGCGAACCTAACCATTAAAACTCCTCATCAGAACCGACTGCTTGGATCGGTGGAATTTCCTAATCGGCAACTTTGAGAAAATCTTTCTCCCAAATCTCCCCTGAGATGCACCTAGTCCTCTCATAAGTATCCGCCTCTGCCGATGCAATGACATAAGAAGAATCTCCCGGAACTATCTCAATCTTGTCACCTACCCACTGAACCAAGCATTGGTGCATTGTTGATGGGATGCAACAATTGGCATGGATCCAGTCTCTCCCTAGTAGCAAATTGTAAGCACCTTTTCCACTGATCACGAAGAATGTTGTCGGCAATGTTTTAATGCCGATGGTCAACTCGACGCATATTGCCCCCTTAACTGGAGACACATTTCCTTCAAAGTCCTTCAGCATCATATCGGTCTTGGTCAAATCTTGATCTCCTTTCCCAAGTTTCCGATAGACTGCATGCGGCATGATGTTAATAGCAGCCCCACCATCAACTAATATTTTGGTCATCGGCTGCCCATCAACTCTTCCTTGGACGAACAGAGCTTTACGATGCTTCCTTTCATTGTCGGCGGGCTTTTCAAAGATAGCCGTCATTGGGTCCAGAGCCAACTGAGCTATTTGGTCGGAAAAATCCAGCTCCTCATCATCACTGGACGGCGCAAGAAACTCCATCGTCAACATAAATACCATGTTAACATCTGCCGATGGTCCTTTCCCTTTAGGGTCCGGCTGCTGATCTCCAGATTTGCCAGAATTTTCCACCTTGCTCAAATCTTCTCGCCTTTCGCGCTGCAGCCTTCTTTTCTGCGTCCTAGTTAATCCTTCTGGACACCACGAAGGAAGCTGAGGCTGCCTTGCCGATGGGCGACGACTTTCCCTTGAATCCACTTGATAGGTATTAGCATCCCTGCAAAATATGAATTCATCGGGAACTCGAGCATTTGCCATCTCTTCAAGCTCCTCTTGGTTCCTAGGAAAGCACCCAACACGGTCACCAAGTCTATCATGCACACTGAGCCTGCCCCCCAGCCGATCATGAACTGAGGCTCTTCCCCTAATCGGCTCATTAAATCACCGATCATCATTCTGATACTGCCGATTAGTTCTATCATACTGATCATAACCATTGCACTCAGGACAATCTCTAACGGTAGGCAGTTTAATATTCTGCTCCCAGCAATGGATAAAGAACGGGCAGTTCCAATGATCTTTATGCCGATTCCACTCCTGTCGGCGTTGGTCCTCTTCTCGGCGACGATCCTCTTGTTGACGCCGATACCGATCTTCACGTTGCTGCCAAGTCTCTCGATGCCTTCTATGGGTTATCACAATCCCAGATCGGGGAGGCCTTCCTGAGCTAGTTCCTTCCTGGATTAAACCCTTTCCTTTGGCATCAGCAGCAGTAATCTGATGCTGAGGATCCACCGAGCACTTCTTTCAGCTGCTTCTGACATCAAGACCTTGGTTTTTCCCATAGCATCCAACATATTTGTTGGGAAAGGATGTTGATCGATCTTCATTGGCTTCTGAGCTTTAGAATTATCGAACTTGATTCTCCCAGATTCTATAGCCGCTTGCAGCTATTGCCTGAAAACCTTGCACTCATTTGTACTGTGGGATGTCGCATTGTGCCAATTGCAGTACTTCATCTTCTTTAACTCTTCAGCTGATGGAATCACATGATATGGTGATAACTTGATTTGCCCTTCCTGAAGTAGAAAGTAAAATATCGTATCGGCTTTGGTGATATCAAATGCAAACTTTTCTGGTTCTTTTTTTTTCACCCACTCTGCCAAGCCGATGACTGGTTCTTCATCAGAATCTGAGCTTGCTACCTCATCGACAAATGATACCTTTTTATTCCATGCTCTCTTAGGTTCAAAAGGTTTAATGTCTTGGTCAGAAATCCTCTGTACCAAATGACTCAGACTCTCGAAGTCCTAAGAAGCATACTTGTCTCTGATATGTGGCAGCAATCCCTAGAAAGCCAAATCGGCTAGCTGCCGATCATCCAAAACCAGACTATAGCACTTATTCTTAACTTCTCGCAATCTCTGCACAAAGCTTTCAACCGATTCATCACTGCATTGCTTCAGCCTGACTAAATTGGTAATCTTCTTCTCATGAACTCTAGAAAAGAAGTATTTATGGAATTGTTTTTCTAGATCGGCCCAAGTGATCACTGAGTTGGGAGGTAACGATATAAACCAAGTAAAGGCCGATCCAGACAAAGATGTCGAGAACAGGCGAACCCTTAACTCATCTCTGTTAGCAGCTTCCCCACACTGGATGATAAACATGTTGACATGCTCCATAGTTGATGTATCATCCTGTGCAGAAAACTTAGTGAAATCTGGTACCTTGTACCGATTTGGAAGTGGAATTAAATCATATGGAGGAGGATACGGTGTCTGATAAGAGTAAGTGTTGACTTTGGGTTTTATCCTAAATTGGTCTCTCATTACTTCAGCTATCTCATCGGCCCAATAAGCATCGGCATCTTGCCGATGAGGCGGTTGTGGATCTGGCACCTGCTGATATGCTTCCACGTGTCTCTGAGGTGCACGATCTACATGGAACATCAGGTTAACCATCTGACCTCCAATCTGCTGACCAAGATTCATCGGCTGATTGACCAACCCTTGATTTTGAAACCCACGTTGGATTTGGCCTTGTTGAAACCTTACAGCCTGATGATTCTGCTGAGGCATCTGTGGAAAAACCAACTGTCCTGTCCATCCATTGTTAGGATTCATCGGCGTAGGCCCTATCGATGACTCGTAGTTGGGCATCATCATTGAATTGACATACCCTGATTATGTCATAAACCTCTGCGTCAGCATTGAATCTTGCGATGCGTTAGGCATCTAGAACGTTGGAGCTTGAGAAATCCCAGTGTAAGGTCTTGCGGTAGTAGTTGTAGTGTACTGGGAACTTCGATTCATCGGCGGATTTGGAGGTGCCGATGCCATAGGAGCCTTGCCTGTCAAGTCAGCCACTTGAGATGTTCCAGGACTCTTTGCCATCAAATCTGGGGGCATACCATAACCCCACCAGTTGGGAGGAACAGATCCCGACATTGCCAATGCCAATAGATCTGTGGCAAGCTTGATTTGCCCGTCTGATGTTGATGGATTGGTCGGCATCGGTGCAAATTGCGCATTAGTGATCCCTAATGTGCTTGGAGGAGAAGTAGCTTCTGTGCCCGCAATGGTTGTAGTGGCCGATGGAGCCGTAACCAATGATGACCCTGGCTGATGATAGGCAGGTCCCACATAATTTGGTGGCAATTGCCCTTCCTTGAAAGTTCTAGCCACCGCATTGAAAACCATGTTGGACAGCACACCAGCTTGATTGATCAAGGCACGGTTAATAGCACTGTCAACCATGTCTTGAAGTTTACCAGGATTGGCCTCAAAAGTAATCTGCCGAGGCGTCGGCAATGCTTCCTTTTGGATCACCTCACCACTCCTGTTGATACTGAAGGATTTCAAGCATTGCTGCTTGTACTCCTCCATGGCTTTTGCCATAGCTTGCTTCTGCTCATCTCTGCAATTGGCCTCCGTCACTGGGATAACGTTTTCCAAGTCAAAATTGGTGTTCGACATGTTGATCTTTCTCTTGAATATGTCCCACAGGGCGTGCCAAAAGATGTGTTGGTGCAAAAGCTGATCTGCAAACACAAAGGGATAATACCCGATTCAAACGTTAAGGCGTGCAAGCCGATTTGACTTTACAATCGACAAAGGTGGTAACTCAAACACTTTGGTCCTGACAACAGCGATGCGCCCGGATGTCACGGCCAAGAGGTGCTCGCGCGGAACTTGAGAACACGCCGAGTTTGACTCGACAAATTCCTAAGAACTCGTAGTAAAAAGGAAAATATGATGAAGTCGTCGAAAAGTAGATGCAGGAATATGAGTAAAACTTGTGTTTGATTGATTGATAGATAGATGCCTCATTACATTGCCTAGGGTCTACATTTATACCCTGTCCAAAGAGCTACAACCAGACACTACTAGGACTCAAATTCCAAATTAAACGGAAACCGTATACAAAACAAAATCTAATAACTAAGGAAAACATTAAACTACCCCCCGTAACTGATCGGGACACCACCACGAATCAATCAGTAACTTCCACACTTTCCTCCAGAGTCATCGGCAGACTACCTTTTACGGCCATCGGCAAATACTGGCACTGGTCATCGGCACGAATATACTATCACTTCTGGACTTGGTCATATTCGGTTGCCTCCCCATCAGCAACCACCTTTATCGGCAACTTCCCTGCAGACTGGTCACCACTGCTCCATCTGCCGATCTACATCTCATTAACTCCAGATGCGTATCAAAAGATACGTGTCCAAAAACGGTGTCAACACGTTGTCTCCCATGGTCTATGGCTGGTCTTCGAAGGTGCAAAAATTTCAATAATAGGTATAGAATTTGAGTTATCCATAAAGATGAAAAAAATATAAAAGAATAAAAGTATAAAAGTATAATACAAGATAATAGCAAGACTAAAAGTTATCTCAGCAAACCGTCTTTCTCCCCGGCAAGGGTGCCAGAAATGCTTGTTGATATTTGGTAACGCCATGAGGAAATGATCCGCAAGCGCACGGATATCAGTGAGTACTTCACCCGGGAGGTTGTCCGGAGTATCATATTTATATTTTTACCACTGGGAGAAATCGTGCATCTGACTAACCAAATCTATTGCTACTACCCTTTAGTCTACAAACAATGTGATTCGTTGTGAGCGATGTATAGAGAAGACTACAACCGTAATCTCGTTCTAATCTTGGTAAGGATGATCTACTGTTCTATTGGGGAGGCTTACAGAATCTAGACACCACAAAGAATGTTCGACCCGCACCTATAAACCCTATCGATCCTACTAACGTGATGTGAGCTACAAAGGTAACTCAGAAATGTCACGTTCCTCGCTACTACCACGGTCTAGCTAGACAGGGGATATCTATGAGTATCCTAGCCCAAACACCACGTTTACGCTAGCAATGATTACTCTAAACTCAACCGGAAGAGATTAAAGTAAACTCATAAACCAAAGAACAATAAGAACAAGAACTCACTAGAATTTAGAAGTCAAAATACTGAAGAATCCTAAGAGCAAGCATCGGGTTAGGAGACTTGATCCCGCAGGTACAACCTCGGAGTAGACACCGACAGGCCGGGCTTCCTCCGATCTACACCTCCACTCTATCTCTCTCAATCTAGTAGAACTTAGAAGAACTAATTCTAATCTCACATTGGATGCTAAGCCCTAATTTTATATAGAGGAAAGGTTATCCTTCGAGGGCACCTCTCAACTCTATATTGATGTGTTCTCCTCTAGGGGCCAGGGGCCTTGCTTATATAGCCTCCTCCTTTTGTGCCTTTTTGGTTCAGCAGGCGATGTGAAACTAAACTTTGCACCATATCTCATTAAAATGCACATAGGTCTTAATGGACCAAAATCTGATTTGGGCCCAATTAATCCCGCAGCTCTTTTATGTGGAGACCTTCTTTTATTAATATCTCTTGATTCCGAACTCCAAATATAGCAAATAATATATGCATTTCGATCAGCTTGATGAGATCTTTGTAATAGTGTACTCCATTCTATGATTGGTGCTTGTACCAGGGCGGGCGCCCAAGGGGGGAGGGCGGGCGCCCTGCCCCCTGGCCCGTTCGGCCTCCCATTCGTTCCCATGGCTTCTGGACTCTTCTAGATGATAGAAAATTACGCGGCACGCTAATATCTCTATGTAAACCCGACGTGTAGGCCTTTCCTCCATATTTCCTGATAACCCCCTGCAGAAATAGACAAACTGTCACACCCCAAAATTCTAACTTTGGGATATGACTTAGAAAACACTAAAAACAAAGACAGAGAATTTATTATTTTTATAAAGTGTACCAACTTTATTTACATTGACAATATTTTAGATAGTGAAAAATGTGGGTTTCTATAATTTTTGTAAATCAACTTAGTGGTTTGTTGCATTCATGTCGTTGCATAGTGTTTAATTTTGAAAAATGAATTTAAATGTTTCTAAATATGCTTAAGGTTTGAAACCAATCTCATCTTTCCAAATATCATGTCCAATGTTTAAAACATCAATCAAGTCTCTTGCTGAGAATCCTACTTAAACCATAGCCAGTCCATCTCTCTTTTCTCGTGTCTTCAGACTCCTATTTCTTTTTGATCAAGTCTTCTCAAAATTCCTAAATCCATAGTAGATGATGATCGTGCCTCAATCTTTTCTCACACAATCTTATATATGTATAATCAGTTTGGTCAAATCCAATTAATCATAGTCACTCTTAATTCAGGTCAAGCTTATATATGTCCGACCAATCTACCACCCATATTTATTTTGGGCAGCCCAAACTCATCCTCTCTTTTGTGAATTGACCAAATCCAATCCTTGTTACACCTCCTATCATCTCATGCCTAGCTCCATAATCTTAGCTCATTACCCAAACAGCCCCGCATCTTCTCCTTTTGCTAACAAAACAAACTGAATGTCTTATATTATTTTGGGCCAAGTCTGGATCCGCCACAACATCCCTCTTTTGCCATCCTAACCTTGGTACTCATGTTCCTGCACCTCTCCTTCCTGACCTGCGGGAACAACATAAACTCTCTCTTAACGACATGGACTCATCTCTCTCAATTTTGATATTTACTCTCCAATGGTTACCATCTCCTCTCAAAATACATGAGTTAAGGATAAACACATGCACCTCCTCCTGCTGCCCATGCCAGTCACTTCACCTCATGCAAAAATATATTCACCTCTTCATTCCTCCCTTAATTGCCTAGACACACCTCTCTTGAGGGTGCTCTCATTTACTCCATCAATTTATCTGTTTCTCTCAACTACATGCACGCAGTAGCAATTTCTTCTCTCTTTATTTCACATGGACAAGCATCGTCCACTCTCTTGGTTCTTTCTCACTTTAATCTCATGCAAGAAAATAGCAACACTAAGTTTCTACCTTTAATTGTCTTGCCACACCTCTTCTTAATACTCTCTTAACACCACTCTTCACTCCATTCATTTCTCCTTTTATTTTCAGCAGTCTGCACCCTTCTTTTTCTCTCTAACACAGCAGCCATCTCCTCTTGCTGCTGCACTAACACCTTTTGTTTCTCCTCATACAAGAACAGACCTACCAATTCCTTTCCCTATTAATTTTATAACCCCATTTATTCCATCGATTTTTCTATCACCTTCAATCCATGAATGCGTGCATTCATTTGTGTAAATCTCTTTCTCACACACAATAGAAGCACCTTGTACCTCCTCTGTTAATTTTCTTGGTCACACATGTCCCTTTATTTCTCTCTTGACAGCACCTTCATCTTCCATCAATTCCTTTTTCAATTGCATGCATCCATGCAAGAGCAACCAGCCACATTTTTTTCCTGTCTCTCATGCACAACGGATGACCCTTCTCTCCTATGGCGCCTCCTCCACTCCTCTCTACTCCCATGCAAAATAGATGCACAAAATTACTTTGCCCCATATTTTACTAGGCATGCACAATGCTCTTAAGAATGCTTCTTCATTCCATCAATTTATTTCTTTCTCTTCATTATACTAGCATGCAGCAGCAATGCTTGCTCTCCTTTCACTCAAAAACTATCAGATGGCGCCTGCCCTCTCTCCCTCAAATAAAATAACAGTAGCCCTCACCTTTAATTCCCTTCATAAGCTCCCTTTTCATTCTCCTTTACCACTCCCTAAATGCAAAGAATGGAAGCTGGTGAAACAGACCCTCCCTCCTCTTATTCTCACGCATAACCATGCAGCACACCTCTATTCATTCCCCTCCTAATAACTCCATTTAGTCACACTTCATTTGCATGCCTCCATGCAGCAAAGGGCAGCCATATATTCCCCTCTTTCTCTTTCTCACGCACACCATCAGCAGGGCACATCCTCCTATTCTCCTCTCCCCCACGCCACCACCAGAGGAGGCTCATCTCCTCCCCTCCATCAGATGGGTGCCCCTCCTCCTCTCCTTTCCCCATGGAGGCGGTTCCAACTCCCTCTCCTTCCCCTTCCCTCTCAGTGCAACAATTTGGTATTGCCACTACACATCGAAACTCATCACTGGAATTCCAGTGCATCATGCCATGGTAAGGAGTTTCTCCTTCTCTGTTCTTCATCATGAAGCTCTTATTCACTGTCCCCTCTCCGTTGTGACTCCCCAGGGCTACATAGCAGAGCTGCAGCACTTCATGGATGCCACCCCAGCATGCCTTGTTGTTTTCCCGAACCAGCAGCCCCATCCCGTCGATCGTCAACCGCTTTGCTGTCCATCATCAGTGTTGGACACCATCGAGCTCATCCCTGGCAACCACGAACCATGATGTGAGGCCCCCTCCCCTGTCCCCATCTTATATATATGTTCTTTTCCATAAATCATGAGCCATAATCCCAGTTTGATCGAATTTCGGCGAAGTATCCCTGCAATTGTGTTGCTGTCCTTTTTGGACAGCAATGCTGCTGCCGGTTACCGTTCACTTTCCCAGTGATCCAGGCCTCAAGTCATCAAACACTTTGATAATGATATAGCTCTTGATGTTATACACACCTCCACAAATCAGTTTGGTCATAGGAGCCATGGTGCCAAAGTTATTGATATCGTTGTGCTTGCTGCTCCTGCATCTATGCAGCAACATCCTTACCGATTGGCATGCATATTCTGGGCAATCCACAACTCCATTTGACAATCCCTTTGATCCACAAATGTATCATATATTTGCCCATGTCTCTGTAAATTTTCATGGCCATAGAATCTAAAATGAAAGATATGTCAAATCTTTTTGTGCTCACTGTCCCTGCTGCCCTGCAGCAGCATCCCTGCCGGTTGGCATGCATGTTCCCATTATTCCCTCGCTCCACTGACCATGTTGTTCGACCACAGTGTGTTTCATATCCTTGCACACACACCTAAGAAATTTCATGGCAATAGGATTCAAGATAAAAGAGATATCATTTTTCTTGTGCTCGCTGTCCCTGCTGTCTTGAAAACAGCTATATCACTCCCTTTGTATTTTTGTTTCTCAGCTAACCAATGGTCAAAACATCATATTCTTTTGCAGTAACATACTATATAATCCCCCAACAACCCCACAAAATTTTTACCATTCGGGTTTTGTAATAACCATGCAACTGTTCATCATAACCACCGCTGTCCACCGACGTGCATGTCCTAGATGCATCGGTGTTTTGTTGTGTTCCCCACTAAACCACTATATGAATCGCTGAGCTCTCTCGCAAGGATGTGTGTTTCTTAGTTGCACATCATCCTACCACGTTTCAAGCTTAGAGGTTCAGTGAGGCCTTACCTTTTTATGGTCACATCCACCACTAACCACCGCTGTCCACACACCATTAGGTATCCACAACCGATGCGCAAGTCACCGTAATCGTGTTTCTATTTAATGTGACATTTACCTTACTGCAGCCACTTGTAAAAATATGTTTCAAACTGTCCTCTTCACAAATCCAAATGATCATCGTCGTATCCTAAATTGCCGAACCTAAGCTATAGGTTCATCCTCACTTTTCACTATGTAACCATCATCGCATCATTGTTGGAAAATTCAATCTTTGCCAACCACCACCATTGTTTTTGGGTCTTCATGTTCTATGGCTAGAAATATATATTCTTGATAGTATCTCACTATTCCATCTCTCTCTTGCACAGCTATTTCCATGTATAAGTTTCCTTTCATTAAGCTTGCATAGTCATCTGATCTATCTCTTAATTCTTTGTATGATTACTTCATAATGTCCTATCCACATTGTATACAGTCCTCTCGTCATTTGCCATTCATCTATAAATCCTTATACTCTCTAAATCTTTCATGTTGGACGACATACATCATGTCTATTCTATTCCTATCATTTATCATACCTTCCATCTTCTACCTTTGAGCTTCTATGTCTCTTTAAACTGTAGCTCCGTTTTGTTGTTTATGCGCTCATACGTTCGTAGTTACAATCCTTACATGTTTAAAACCTTTAAGTCTTATTTTGTAATGCTTGGTGTATTTTTTTAGGTTCTCTTGTGATGCTTGTATCGATTGTTTGCTGACGTTAGAAGTGCAGCTACATGAGGAGTATATCTTTGAGAAGTGGAACCATCGGCAACTGTTTTGGAAGGCAAGTGTAACATGAGTTCCCTTGTTACCTAATAACTATTTAATCACATCTTCATGTGCATGTGTCTAATAAGATAAACCCATAAGGACTTTACCTAGAACTATTGTATCTTGTATCCTTGTTTACCCTAGGTTATGCATATGGGTAGTTTGCTTAGTCTGCAATCACCAAACTATATAATATTATTACTGATTAATGATTATGGAATCAATATTATAATGATGCTTTCTAGCAGCATGGATATCAGGGGGCTAGAGCATTTGGCTTTTTTGGTGCTCTAGTCTGCCCTCCGTAAGGACTGAATCTTAAAGCGGTAACCCAGGACTGACAGTACAACCATGAGAATCACATGGCTCTGATCTTAATCAAGTATCTAGTACCTCTCTAGCTTGTTAGTGGTTACCGAAAGGCGCAAGAGGGGTGCCTCATGGTGTATAGTTTTGCTCCTACCTTGGCGTGTACAGTGCCGCGACCACATGTGCCTCTTGGAGGAGGTCTCTATGCACACTTGCCGCTGAAACCTCGCGGCCACTAACTAGTTAGGCTGTCTAGTGAAAGGTTACGTAGTGATCCCTGTCGACTTAACTTGGAAGTGAGTCAAGAGGTTGGCCCCCTCGGGCAAAGGGCAATCACGACTCATGGGTAAAGATGTACATACTCTGCAGAGTTATAAAAACTGATATATCAGCCGTGTTAATGGACACGAGCGGCCTGGATCCTTTTCGAGATAGACGCCTCAATGGATGGTTTGGGTTGATGATTAATCTTGATGATAATTATTATACTTCTCACCTTGGGAGCTTAAGCATAACCTAGCAACATAGGTCTAATAATAAAATATGACCAACTAAAAATGCTTATCGCAGTCAAACCAAGTCAAGCCTTTTGAGCCTTGCATCCCCTCACTCATGTTATACTTGCTGAGTATGGTGCGCTCACACTTGCTTTACATTCAACAATCAAAAATCCCGGATGGGTACCAGATGGTGAATGAAAGGTGGAGTTCCTTAAGACATTCCAGGAGTACTAGGCGAGTGTACCCCTAGTCAACCGTCCCCGTGGAAAATGGAGACCCAAAGTGAAGATTAGAATTAGTTTCCGCTATGCTTTGTAATAGATGTAAGCCATGTTGTAACTATGTTCCGATAAATAATAAAGCATTGTTCTTGATATTCTCCATATTTGTCGCTATATGTGTCGTGTGGACATCCTGGGCATACCGCACACATATAGTTAGCGCTTGGTCTTCTTTGGAAAATCGGGTGCGACACAAACACCAAAACTCGTGGAATTGTGTCAGATAAAACCCTAAGTCTGGGTGTTGGTTGCATTTGGATCCTTTTCTTTATATTTATTGTAAGACTTATGCTTTAATATATTTATCTTCTCTATTTACTTTTATGTCTTTATTATTATCGAGTAGTGTAGTTGTTATATTTTGGCATAGGATCTCCGTTCGCATCGAGTGCTCTAGTTATTCATGGTAATTAGAGTAGTAATCGTTAGTGTAGACGTGGTGTCTATACTAGAGGTTACCTGAGGTTGCACCCAGTCCTACGGATTGTTGTGGTAGCCCTAGGGTAGTGACAGCCCTAACGGTCGACATATTCCACCTCGTTCGGATCGGTGTTTGTAGGACCGTAGTCAGAGCTTCCCAGCCCCTTTCTAGTTCTCTTCTCTGTGGTTGGTGTTCTGATGTCCCAAAGTGCTAATATGTGATTGCTATATCTATTCATTTTTGTTATCATAGAACTGAAGTATTAGAGAAGTATACAGGAACCCAGGTCTCTCCCGTTGTCCTCTGGCTATGGCTATCTACGCATTTATCATAGAATTCTCACCTTTATATTATTACCTATCATATATCATTTACCCCTACTTTAGTCTAGTTGGTTTATTAAATTAGTAGATGTATGATAGTAAGTTATCAGATTCTTTGTCCTTAGCTTCCCAGTGGTAAAATATAAATAGCGATACGTGGAATACTCCCGGTAAAATGCTACGATGATGTTCTGTGCGCTTGCGGAATTGTTCTTATTCTTATTGCACTTACGAATGTCAACAGTACCGGCGGAATTGATCCACAAATTCTTCCCATGTGATTGTGTTGGCATTGTCCACAGCTCCACTATAGGCTTCCCACCAAGAAAGGGCAATTCCTATCAGCTGATGAGATGCTAACAGAACTCTATCTCTTCCATCGCAGTGGATTGTGTCCAACTTCCTTTCAATCACCTTAAGCCAATCATCTGCTTCCATGGGGTTGTTAGATCCAGTAAAGGTGGGTGGCTTAAGCCTCATGAACTCAGTCATCTTGTCTTGGACTCCGGCTCCACAGTTGTTCCTAGGGCGGTTCATGCCTTGAGCCAAGGTCTCCAGAAGGCGAGTCTGAGTTGCCATGACTTGTGCTAAGTCAATTGCTGGAGGAGGGGCAAGTCATCTCCTTCATTATGGTTCCTAGTCTGACTCACTTCATCTTCATGAATACCATCAACATTTGCATTGGCTTGACTTTCATTTGGATTTTGGCTTTGTCTAGTAGTTGCACGACCACTTGGTTGAGAGCGGGTAGCTGGTTTGGGGGGCATCTATTGGTTAAGATGAGAAAGCATTAGATAAGGGTTAGATCTATTGAGTGATGTTGATTTTTTGTTAAGGCGTTATATTTTAAAAAGTTGCAAGTTTTAAGACTTGCTATCTCATAAGGGAACAACGTAGAGCACTCAATTATTTAGCACAACCAATAGGCACAAATATATATTTTGAATAAGAGGGCGGTTTACAACATAGTAATGGAGGAAATAAGCGTACTACAATACGGTTCATCTACTTTGGGGGTTGAACAAAAGTGAAGTAAACTTCACTTCCCCAAGACATAAGGAGGAACTAGGTGCTACTATTCTTCAACTTCTTCGGACAAAACGGCTTCATTCCCTTGGTGTTGAGGAGGATCATGCTTCCGGCATTTGTGGTTCTTCTTTTGGACTAAGAGGTGGGTCACCGTCTTCTTTTGGTGGTGGCTGAGTGAGGAGGGGAAATCCTTCTTCCTTACTAGGCTCCAACTCTAAAGCTTCATGAGAGGTTTCTGTGGGTGGAGGAGCTGATGGCCCTTCTATGTCCATCTTTCTTTTGGTTTTTAGGGACATGATTGGGATACCTTTTAGGACTATGGGCTCTTGGTCTTCCTCTGCTAACATCCTTCTTTTGATCCTGGTGATAAGGTAGGCATCCTTCAACTCCTGAGCATGGCGGTCTTCAGCTGTCTTCAAGTCTTCAACAATGGCAGTTTCACGACTCTCGGCTGCAGCTGCTTGGGCCTGAGCTTCCACAAGCTGCACATGGAGCTTTCTAACTATGATCTCGGCTTCCTCCGCACGATGGATGCACTTCCTTAACTCTGAGGCCTGCTCATCATATTGCTTATCTAGAGCAAGTAGGTATGTGGTCATGAATACCACAGTTGGGTCATCTTCAAGTGAGTAACGTCCTTGCAAGAGCTCCATGCGGGTCCTGCAAACTGGTCGGTCTTTTTCGTCGGGTGGAAAGAACCTCATGGGTGTACGGGTGATGGGCTTCTCGTAGATCTGGCATAGGTACCTCAAGGCTTTGTGGGTGATGGCTTGATATGTATCTACAAACCGAAATCCAGTCGCAGTCATACTCCAAGCTTCAGCTATGTTAGGGAAGTCCTCACTTTTCCCAATATAGATGGTAACTTCATACCGCTCGGTCTCATGCTCTTCATATTCCCTACCTTCATATTCTGGGCGATCCTTGATTACAAGTTTCTGCATGGTAGCATACAAGAGCTTGGGAAAGCCTTCTACACTTAGACAATAACTGCTGGTCTAAACTCCTTCGGCCATCTGAGAGACATAGATGAGAGTAAATATTTTTTTCAAATAGAAGGAAGAGGGAAAGAACTTTTGTAAAATACGTTTATTTAGTAAAATATTGGTCTAGAAAAGTCTAAGGTCACGTCTTACAGCCAACTTCGGCTTTGATACCACCTGAAGAGCCCTTGGTAAACCAGGAACTCAAATGTGATACAATACTAGTCCCAGGAGGCTAGTAACACATTTATTACATCAGATAAGTTTCAGCGCAGTAGTCTCGATAACCGTGGACAATGAAGGCACGCTATAATAATAAGACACCAAAATACAACATAGGTCCAAAGGACCCAGAAACAAACGATATCACAACCGAACATCTGACAAGTCCCAATGCCACAGGCTTAGTTGGGTGCAGACACGACCTTACTTGAACGCCACTTCGGGATCGAAGTCTGGATCATCCTCTGTTTAATAAAGCAAGGGTGAGTACAAAGTACTCAGCAAATCCAACCTTACCCTACGGAAGGGGATAACAATATATATGCATATGGATAAATCAAGGGTGAGGCTTAGTTTTATTTGCATAAAGCTATCTTTTTACACATGCAAGGTTTCATTTCACAACTACTGTTGTAGAAGAATTATTTTTCCACATATGATAGTATTTCTAAAAATGGAGGTTTGATCACAATTTTAAGTGTTGTTGAACCCTTGTTTCCACAACACAATGGCAGTCAACCATTTATTTCCAAAATCACACTCACTCTCATGTTTTCACTCATCCCAACCCATCTAGTTGTTGAAACCAAACCATAACCCGTCCGAGACCGCGGACACGGCTATCCAGATAGATTTACACTTTGCAGAGGTTGTACACTTTTCCCACAAGTAGGATATCATGACTTACACCATCGTGCAAGCACAGATCTATCAAAGTCATTACCTCCATAGCTAAGTAATGGCGCTCACCATGGGAACACTAAGGCCACATCTCATGATACCACAATAAATCACAAAGCTCTTTTTATATATTTCCACATACATCACTTAGTGTCCCGTTGCACATCTGCCTCCAGGTGATTGCCATACTAACTAGAGGGATTTAGACTAAGCCTTTCCCATGCAAGGCGAGTGGTTGTACGATAAATGAGTTAGGCAAAATGAATCATCAACTCAGTCCTCAATCGAGACAAGGCAGATATCTTAACGCTTAACCCCGCAAGGTATAAGCCACAACACCAGGGTATCCCCAAAAGAGATCCCATCTGCCCCATCTCCATAGTAATCACATCTAAAACTTGTTCATTAACCCTTTCAAAATACCCACAATTTATTTTCACCACACACACAGTTTTGCTTTTTTATATTTGAGATAATGTAGTGATGAGTATCCAGGATGAGTAACAATTCCTAAGCATACTAAATAATAATATTTCTGTCTAGCATATTATTTGTTCCTAGGTTCGAATAACACAATTACCGGGTAATATTAATTCAAGGGTAGTTATTCAAAAGGTTTTAACTAAGCAGCGTAAATACTTCGTACATATATCGTACATGCAATATTTAAAACGACTTCTACGGGTTGTGTTTAAAAATAGGATCAATATGCATCAAAGGGAATCGGTTGGACTTGCCTCCGTCAGCGTCCTCGGCAAACTCCTGCTGACAGTCTGGGTCCTCGGCGTCAAACTCGCGGTACTCGTCTCCAACGTCCGCATTTTCCGGCTCGTTCACTCCGTCAGCTAAAATACGCGACGACCGACACAGACAACATGCACAGATAAATAATCACATAAATTCAAATGAGCTCTAAAATCATGAAATTAATATGGGAGGTAGATCATAATTTTAGATGAATTTAGGGAAAAGAATTATTGAAATCAGAGTTAGCATGTGGCATTTGTGAAATGGCCGGAATTTAATCATGCGAAAAAGGCTAACGATGATTAAGAAATGTATGCTTCACGAGATGAATTTTGGCTGGTGGTGCATGTTGCATGCATGCACTTTTTGGTGAAATTAATGCTTATGGCCCACACATGCATGGGAAGAGAGAAAATTAGCAGGGATCATTAGAGCTCTTCTGTATGTCATGGTTCAATTTGTGGAGTTCTTGGCAGTGAATCGGTATAGACAAATATAAGGAGGGATACACAAAAAAAATACTACAAAAAGACAGAGAAGAGCAAGGAGATGCTCATGAGCTGCCAACCTCGTCTTGCGACGACCGTCGAGCTCGGCTTGTGCGTATGGCCGTATACGGTATACGCGAAGTGAGAGCAAGTGAGCGTGTGAGCGAGCGTGAGTGAACGTGCTGCTCTGGGTGTTGAGAGTGAGCACCCGAGGTTGGCTTTTTATAGGCCAGATGAGTGAGGTTATGCCTCTGGTGCTCAGCTTCGTGCCATTAGAATTGCTACTGTAGTGCGTGGCTACACAGGATGACAGGACGGTGGACGGTGCCTAATTTACATGCAAATGACAATGTTTCATTTGCATGCACGGTGCATGCAAATGGACGGTGCCTAATCACCGTGTCCTTGCATGCAGGTGCATGCAAATGGTCGGTGCATGCTTGTCCTGCATGCATGCATAAGATATATTCCAAAGTGCGGGTGCACTGCTATGCTTTCTTGCATGTAAGTTTGTTGTTATTTGTGCGCAAAAAAATATGGATGGTGCCTAGTTGAGCGTTGCGACTTCCTATCTTTTTGTACAGCAAAAGAGGAGCAGGGAAAAGACAAGAGGTGGGGCCTGCATGTCATGGTGCGCGTGCGAGCGAGTGCGCTCGGCGAGGGGGCCGGGCGCGAGTGCGCTGCGGCGCTGATGGTGGTGGGGTCGGCGCACGCGCCGTTGCCGGGTATCGGGCAAAGCGAGCAAGCGAGAGACATGAGTAGCGGACATGTGATGCTCATGCCATGTGGTGCAGGTTATATTTAAAGATGGATAATTGGGATGGATGGAAAAGAATATGATGGAGATACTATAGAGCTCAAATGATTTATAACTTTTTAAATATATTTTGAAAATAATTTTTAATGCAAGTGATTTTTAATTGTGAATTTTTGGAATGTTACATGATCACAAGAAACTCTGGATTATTGTTTATGAAAGCATAGGTAAGACCGGATGGTAAAGTTTTAAGCTCTATTGGAGGTCTAGGTGTTTCTGCAAACTCGTCTAAGGGTTCAGGTTCACAAGGTTCAGCTTCATCTTCTATGAAGAAAGAAACTTCTTCTTCTAAGTCTTGTTTATCTAAAAGCTCTAGAGATGCAGCCTTTACCTCCTCCATAGGATCGGGCAAAAGATATGACTCAGTCTTATTATTTAACGAGTGAGAAATCGTTATGGGAAATTTAAAAGTTTTTCCAAAAGAAATGTGTAGCTTTCCAGTATGACCTTCATAACGGAGTCTTCTAAAAGGTTGTCCTATCAAAAGGTCGAAGTCTCACGTATCAAAGATATAAAAGTTCAAATGAACCATGGAGCCTTCTACCATAAGAGGTAGGACATTAATAATTCCAAGACTAGGGACTAATCGTCCCGAAGACTCCTTTATGACCTTTGTTGTGGGGGTTAAGACCAAATTTTTAAATAATTTAAGTGCAAAAGATTAACATGATGTTGATCTCCACAATAGGATTATAGAGAGCATCAATTTGATCAGAATCACAAGCACAACGTATAGTTATAGGAGGTGTGTCCAAACGGATCACATCAGAGGAAAGCTCTGATTCCTCCAACCATTCGCTACTCATGACTGCGATAAGCTCTCTCAATTGATGTTCAGTTGGCAAACAAATGCTAAAATGGCCGTTTTGGGGTCTATCTATAGAATGGTAGTTTGAAATGTTTCCAAAATTGGCAAAAAGATCAGATTCTATATCTACCATGAAATCAGGCGGTGGAATTTCTTCCTTTTGTGGCTCAGAACTTGGGATAGCTAAAGTAGATGGAGAATTTGGCAGATTGTCTACTTCGGCTTCGTGGGTTTCATCATGAAGGGCATTATCCATCTCAGCTTCTAGGATTCTATATAGGATCACTCTAGCGTCATCAGTAGGGATGCGAAAGAAAGAACCACTAGACATTGTATGTAGCATTTGTTTATGATCTTTCTGAAGACCTCCAAAAAGTGAAATAAAAGAACAGGGTCTTCAAGATTAAGGTTTGGACCAGATTCTAAAAGGTCAGAAAAATGTTTCTAGGATTTTCCCAAAGTTTCTTTATCTTTTTGTTTAAAAGATAGGACTTCGAGTCTAAGGTCGCCGATACGGTCGAGAGAATAAAAATCTAGACAAAGTTGGCTTGTAAGACTCCCCATTCACCTCGTTGTTGACTTACCTTCTGACTATACCATCGTCTAGCTTCTCCCCTTAAAGAAAAAGGAAAAAGCTACCAACATAAAGTCTTATTAGAAATGCCTTCAATGCGAAGACAATCACATGTTTGCTCAAAATCTCTAATATGAATGTAAGGGTTTTCGTCTTCCTTTCCTGAAAAAGATAGGCTTTGAATCATGGCAATCAACGTGGAACTTAACCTATATTAGGACGTTTGGATAGGCTGTGATGACTCCCATGGTAAAAGGTCAGTTTCCGAAGGTGTTGCAAATTGATAGATCGATTTAGAATCTTGGTTTTCCATAAGGTAAGAGTAAAGAAAATAAAGAATATAAAAAGATAAGAAAAGATAAAAGTATAAATACAAGCTAGTAGTAAGACTCAAGGTTATCTTAGCAAACCGTCTTTCTCCCTGGCAACGGCGCTAGAAATGCTTGTTGATATTTGTTAACACAATCAGAATTAATACGCAAGCGCACGGATATCGGTGAGCACTTCACCTGGGATGTTATCTAGAGTATCGTATTTATATTTTTACCACTAGGAGAAAGCGTGCATCTGACTAACCCGGTCTATTACTACTAACCTTTAGGCTACAAACTATGTGATTCGATGTGAGTGATGTATAGAGAAGACTACAACCGCACTCTCGTTCTAACCTTGGTAAGGATGATCTACTAATCTGTTGGGGAGGCTCACAGAATCTAGACACCACAGAGGATGTTCGACCTGCACCTATAAATCCTATCGATCTTACTAACGGGATATGGGCTACAAAGGTAACTCGAAAATGTCACGTTCCTCGCTACTACCACAGTCCAGCTAGTCAGGGGATATCTATGAGTATCCTAGCCCAAACACCACGTTTACGCTAGAGATGATTACTCTAAACTCTATGCGAAGAGATCAAAGTAAACTCATAAACTAAAGAACAATAAAACAAAGAACTTACTAGAATTTAGAAGTCGAAATACTGAAGAATCCTAGGAGCAAGCCTCGGGTTAGAAGACTTGATCCCACAGGTACAACCTCAGAGTAGACACCGACAGGCCGGGCATCCTCCGATCTACACCTCCACTCTATCTCTCTCAATCTGGTAGAACTAGTCTACTCTCACATTAGTTGCTACGCCCTATGAGGTGGGAACCTTAAGGAACCTCTCTCTCTGAATCCTCTCTAGAAAATATGCTAATGAATAATTGGTTTCTATCTCTCCAGGGGCCAGGGGCCTTGCTTATATAGCCTTTTCAAATGAATCTGGGCCGTCGGATCAAACCAACATTGATCGAACGGTTCTCCTTGATCCTCAAAGGTGGTGGAGCATAATCCACGTGATTCACCCTGATTGGCCACTAGAGGTGGGCAGGCGCCCAAGGGGGGAGGGCGGGCGCCCTGTCCCCGGGCCTGATCGATCTCCCGTTCGTTCCTGTGGCTTCTGGACTCTTCTAGATGTTGAATAATTGCAGTGCACGTTAATATCTCTATGTAAAACTGACGTGTGGGCCTTTCTTCCATATTTCCTGATAACCCCCTATAGAAACAGATAGACAACAAAACTCGTGGAATTCTGTCATATCAAACCCTAATTCTAGGTGTTGTTTGTATATGGGTCCTTTTCCTTGTTTATTTGATAATTAAAATTGATACTTAAGAAACGTCAACAATATCCAACTATCTATGGCAATTGTAATCAAATAGGATTTGTTTCTAGATTTGTAACCTTGTCGCACAGAATATATATGGTGGGGCAAGGGACCCCCCCTCAACTCAATTCATTATACCTCGTATCATTACAATTAGACGCAGGACGTAGGTATTATGCCCTCATGGTGGCTTAACCTAGATAAAATCATTGTCTATGTCTTGCATCACCATCTATTTCATAGCCTGCACACTTGTCGGCCGACAATCTTGTTGACACCATTTTTAGACACGTACCCAGGGACCAGTAAAGTATAGATCGGCAGGTGGAGCAACGGTAACTAGTCTGCAGAGAAGTTGCCGATGAGGGTGGTTGCCGATGAAGAGACGGTTGAATGTGACTAAGTCCAGAGGAGGTGACGTGTTCTTACCAATGGTCAGTATCACTGTTTGCCGATGGCCATAAAAGGAGGTCTGCCGATGACTCTGAAGGAAAGCGTGGAGATTGCCGATTGATCTGTGGCGGTGTCCCGGTCGATTACAAAGGGATAGTTTTATGTTATCCTTAGTTATTTAAAATTGTTTTGTATGCGAATTCTGTTTAATTTGGAATTCGAGTTCTAGTCGTTTCTGATTGTAGCTCTTTGAGCAGGCTATAAATGTAGACCCTAGGGCCTTGTAATGAAGAATCTATCAATCAATCAAACACAAGTTTTTACTCATATTTCAGCATCTACTTTTTCGACGAATTCGTCATATTTTTCCCTTTTACTATGAGTTCTTAGGAATTCGTCGACTTAAGCTCAGCGTATTCTAGAGTTCCGCGTGAATACCTCTTGGCCGTGACATCTGGGCGCATCGCTGTTGTCGGGACCAAAGTGTTCGAGTTATCACCTTTGTCGATAGTAAGGTCAAATCGGTTGGCACGCCTTAACGTTTAAATCGGGTATTAGCCCTTTGTGTTTGCAGATCAGCTTTTGCATCAGCACATCTTTTGGCACGCCCGGTAGGACCAGATTCAAGATCAAGATCAACATGGCGAATACCGAGTTTGACTTGGAGAACGTCATCCCCGTGACGGAGGCCAATATCAGAGATGAGTAGAAGCAAGCTATTGCAAAAGCCATGGAGGATTACAAGCAACAATGTTTGAAATCCTTTAGCATCAATAGGAGTGGCGAGGTGATCCAGAAGGAAGAACTGCCGGCAGCTCGGCAGGTTACTTTTGAAGCCAATCCTGGTAAACTTCAAGACATGGTTGATAGTGCTATTAACCGTGCCTTGATCAATCAAGCTGGTGTGCTGTCCAATACGGTTTTCAACGCCGTGGCTAGAACTTTCAAAGAGGGACAATTGCCACCAAACTATGTGGGCCCTGTCTATCATCAGCCAGGATCACCAATTGTCACAGCTCCATCGGCTACTACGGCCGCTGTGGTGTAACACCCCAGTGTTATGGTTGCATTAATCATGTGCATAGCATGAGCATCATCATCTACTCAAAGCATATCATGATCATCATCTATCTTGAGCCATGTCATTCTATGCAAATATGTGATCTAAATTGCTTAAATAGGCTTCCTATGCTTATGTTTGAGTGAACCATGCTTGTGTTTGTGCTCTATGCCTTGGTAATTAGTTTATCTATGCTTAACTTAACCTTGGGAAGAATGTTCATGTTGATCACTTCTCCAAAATAATCACTTAAGTCATACTTATACAAATAGGCCCTAGAAACCTCTTTTGCTTAGGCTTTTAAAAAGTGTTTCATAACATTTTTGCATGTCAAAACATTCTACAGCAAAGTTGTAGCTAATTTTATAAGGAACAAAAGTTGTTTTATGGCCATCTCATGAAAATGATCACATCTAGCTCAAAAGTGACCCACAAGGCAGATTTGGGGCTGTTTCCAACACTTGGGAAATTTTCTAAGTCCTGGAACGAAAACAGTTTGCTTGATCGGTTTTGAAAACTCTATATCTCTCAATCCAGGCTGATCTGGCTTTTGCTCTAGTTGACAATGTTGTAGAACTCGATTGGAACTCCAACTTTGTCAACTGCATCATCTCTTAATTCGCTCTGGTTTGGGAGATAATCACCGTCGAAGTTGTTGTGTCAGTCGGTGATCGCGTGGTCCGATTCAAAGAGGAGCTCACCGTCGGGACTCGGGAACGCCCAGAGCGCCACCTGTCCGCCAGATGGCGCCCGTACACCGGCGATGGCCCCGCTCGTCAGGTCGACGGCATTGGCATGGATGCCACGGCGCCCCGCACTCACTCAGCGCCCGTCCATTCTTCTCCTTCCTCTCTCTCGCGCTCGCTCTGGCGGAAACGCCGTCGCCATTGCCGCCGAGAGCTTCGCCAGCTCTTCGCGCCCTTGCCTCGGCGTCTTGCTTCGCCTCCGAGTGCCTCCAAGTCCGCCTCGAGCTCCTCCATCTTCTCCACCCATCAGTTGGATGAGATCTCCCCGAGGTGAGCGGCATTTCGCAAGTTCTCCGTCGTCGGGTTCGCGGCCGTCGCGAGACCGATTCCGACGAACCTCACCGCTGCTCCACCCTTGCTTCCTTTCTTCTCTTTGGGTAGCGTTAGGTTCTACTTAGGTCTTGGCGTCGGTTCACGCCACGCCATTACGGCTGAAACCTCACCGTCGTGCGGGAGCACGGCCACTACACCGCCGTGCTCACCGCCGACGAGCACCTTGCACGTGAGCAGGCTCACCGGAGCCGTTAGGGTTAGGTGTTCCTACCTCGAAAGCTCCGCGCTGACTCACTGATGCTATAGCCACCCTTCCCCGATGCTCCACTGGTCGGAGATGGTCGGCGTAAGCCGGGGTAGCTCCGCCGTGCCGCCATGGCCGACGGCGACCCCTCTCCGTAGCTGAAACCCTAGCGCCACCTACCTCCTTCGATGCGGAATCCCTCCAGGAGCACGTTGGTGCCCTTGGATCCGCCGGAGAAGCTCACCATCGGCGAGCATTTGCCGGCGAAGGAGTCCTCTGTTCTCGGTGTCACTGACGCGCGGGTCCCGTCTGCAAGTGACTCAACGGTCACCCCTTCCTTTTATTCAATTCTAGATTTTTGGCTTTCTTGCAAACATCATATCTCTAGTTCTGGTGATCCAAAAATGGTGAAACCAATTTTGTGGTATGCCTTGAGATGGCTAGTTTTTAATAAAAATATAAAATGAACCATGTTTTCTGGGAAAAATATTTATTAAGAATTAATCTGATTATTCATCAGTAAATTTATATCTCTTGTTTTACTGCTTAGTTTGCCATGAAAATTTTATGGTAGTCTCTGTGTGGTACTAGAGTGCTTTGATAAATATTTCATGATTTTTGGAGTACTGCAGCTTTGTTATGTAATTTATGATTGAAATTTGGCTTGTTTCTTTAATTAAATCATATAAAATAATTGGTGTTTATGCTGGTGCTCTATTTTGGTGGTAAACTTGTTTATGGCATTCATAATATGTAAATAATCTGAAATCTGTTGTTTGACACTATATAAGTCATGTTTCAAAATTTATGAAATAAACACCTTGTCACATGTTAAATGCATATCTTTAATTTGGTATGTGCAATTGCTCTGAAATTTTTATGGCGATGCCTTGATGCCCTACTTGTGCTTCTGTAAGTTTTGTAGATTTTTCTGAGCACATTGACTAGTATCTTGTAATTATGCTCCTTTCTAGAATTAATTAATAAATGCCTTGTTAAATAAATGTTTGAAGGTTATCATCTGGTGTTCTGGTTGTCTTATGATATGCTTGTGCTCATAAGCCATGTAGTTGGCATAGTTTATGTTTTGGTTATGTCATCAAATAATTAATTAAAGGGTTAAAGGCTGTTCCGGACAGCAAGGGAGTAATTTAACTTTTGCTTAATGATAACTTGGCTTTCTGGGAAACTTGTCTAAATCAAAGTTGTTGTAAACTTATTGAACTAGCTGAGGTTTAAATTTGGGATCATTTGGTCCAGTAGTTTTGAAGTTATGATCTATCCAAGTCAGGTTCCAGAAATAAGTGTTCTTTGTTTTTCTGGGACAAAACCTGAAACTTTGTTTAAATGACTTGTTTAATATATGAATCTTGCTGTGATGTTTAAAGATGATTTGTAGACAATTTCATAAGCTTTCCAGAATGTCTTCACTCATGTTTGTTGGATATGCCTAGCACTAGTTATGATCTATTTACTGAGCTAATCCTGTTGTTCGATGCTTGCTGTTATAGGCTATCATGATAGGTTTTGGGCTAAGTTAACTTGTTAACTTGTGTGAACTTGTAATAACTATTGCTCCGTAAATGAGTGTCCAGTGGGTCACTTATGTTATCAAGCATTCATTCTTTTGTATGCACACCTTCTCATTCACCGAGCATGCAATAGGTGCATCGGACGTGGCAGCCTCCTTCGATCTGCAAGTGAACCCCGAAGGCCAGGAGGGCAGCCAGGAGGTGGAGGTCCAGCCAGTCGGACTCGAGGAGCCCGAAGAAGAAGTTGAGTGCCCAAATCACGAGCCAGCTTCGTTCGTGAAAGGCAAGCCCCGGAGCATTCTAAGCCTCCTTTACTTTTGAAAGTTTATTTAATATGTTATATCTATTGCTGCATTAAGTATAGGAGTTGTGATGAAACCTTTGCTGCATTTTACTTCATCCTTGTCCAGATAACTCACCACACGCTGGTTGTAGAGTTAGGATCGAGTAGCAGCTTAGCCATGCTTAATCGGTAGAAGTCGGGTGATTTCCGGTCACCTGCGCGATATAGGGTTGTGTCGGATCACGATGGTCTATATGTGCTATCGTGGGTGGAACCTGATTAATTTGACCGATCGTTGTATGTCCTGGGATTAATTTGAACCTGATCGCCGGGCGGAGTTTTGCAAGGTTGTAGTAACTCCATCTGTGGCAGCTAAGGACCGATCATTGTACGTCCTCTTGTCATGTTGAACGCATGCCTAACACTTAGTTGGCCGGATAACTCGTTCCGACCGCGAAGCCGAGTAGTATGACTCAGGCCGGAAGACCGGCAAGTATAAAGTGCGCACTACCGGAGGAAGTGCGGTGTGCGGGGGACCATTGGCGTAAGCCCAAAGGCAGGTGAGTTAAAATTCCTCACCTTCCTGGTAGAGTGGTAGCCCTGGGACTGCGGCGCTGATCGGAGCCGCGATTCCTGAGTTGTACCAAAGGTGACCCGTTGGCTCTCCGACGGGGGATGCTTGGGTGAGTGCTTGGAATAACACTCCAGCTGGATAGGAATTCGATTCGAATCGCCGTCTCTCCCGGTTAGTGAGAACTTGACAGAGCAGCGGCAAACGTAGCATTCACTAATGAACTTGGTTCATGATAACGAGGATAGCAAAGAAGAACATATGATGAATTTGATATGGTTATTATTGTTTGTAATAATCAAGTGATGTGCTGTAGTACAGGTGCTAATCTTGTGGTAGGCTGATGATGAATAAATATGATGCTCTCATAAGAATTTAGTTTAATGAAAGCTTTTGGCAAACAATGAGTCAACCAGCTCCACTTGATATTAGCCTTGCATGATCCTTGGTGTCTTTTATGTTTTACTAGACGGGTAAGTCTAGCTGAGTACATTCTCATACTCAGGGTTTATTCCCACCTGTTGCAGATGACATCTTTTATGATGGCTTCTGCAAGACCTGTCTCCATCCCGCTGGGGATGAGGACTAACCGCTGGGCACGGTTCTCTAACAACCTCGTACCTGTGCTTTTGGAAGGATGATGTAGACTCTGGCAGTAACTCGAACTTATGAACAGAACTTTGGAAAGTGTGTGTGTAACTATTTTGCTTCCGCTACTTCAAACAAGTGTTGTAATAACTTAATACTCCGATGTGGTGCAGCTTCGACGGCAATGAATGACTACATAACATTCGCTGTGTTGTGCTGAATTATGACGATCTTGGTTTGTTGCAAGTTGGTTTGAAGTCCTTCGTGATTTCAATTGACTACCCGGATTATATGGGCTCACGTTTGGAAACTTGATTGCTTGTCGATCGTTTCTACACTTGAACTCTTATAATTTGGTCGGTTCTGTGACAGCTGGCATCGGAGCAAGTTCAGCATTATAAATGCTGCGTTTGTGTATTTAAAAACAAAAGAGTTTAAATAAAATGGTGTAAATCAATATTTAAGTTATGCCAGTGGTCGAATCCTCCTTGCCCACATAAGGACTATAGGTGGCTATTTAAGTACTGACTTGGGGGGTTTTATTTATGCATCTCCAGCAGTACTCAGGTATGGATGTGTGATGACCGCACTATGCTACCCTGTGGTCTAATGGTGGAGGTAGCCTTCATATGTGAATTAGCCACATATGTCGCTAGATTTAAATTATGCAACATCGCACCTACGCTCACGTAAGTGTGAGCTGTGAGAGCATGATCGTCCAAACGGCGGTCTAGGAGAGTGTTCGCGGTGGTTTTCTGGAGTGGTTACATGTCAAAACCTTGGAACCACGAAAGAAACTTAATTGGGGAGCATTTAATTTCTCGGGTAGCTGTGGTGTCATTGTTTGTGCATGTTGGGCATGTCCAAGCAATATGCACTTAGTTTACTGCTTTCTTGAGTGCAATATTGGGAACTGTTGGGCTGAAATGAAGTTTTCTGCAGATACTCTAACAACGCACGTGTAAATCGATAGTTATCGTATCGAGAAGCGAATGTATGCCACCGTATATCCGTTAGAATATTAATTTTCTAAGTTTGTGAGGACGTACGGTTCGTGCATGCATCATGTCGCATTCATACATACATTCTGTCTACTCGTTCCCTTACAATTTTGTCCTTTTTAATTAAATAAATGTTGCTTTAACTAATCCTCTTTGCCCATGGTATTCCTATTCCCTTCCACAGATGGACGCACCCGCTTCACCCCGTCCCAGTGACACTTTCTTGAGCGAGTTTGGCACTCCTACCCTGCTTTGGAGAGTGTTACAGACTGTCAGGTATACTGAGCCACCTCAGTATTCTTGGTGGGAGTTGGAGAGCACAGGAGGGATACAGTGGTTTGCTGTGCAGGGAGTTGTCCCTCCCCATGGGGACAAGCCTGCATGGACAGGCTGGACATGTAGCTCAGATGGGCAGACTCCTTGGGAGGCAGCTCAGGTTGCAGCCCAGACTATCCTGCTCGATATCTGTCAGAGGTGTGGTGATGAGCTAACGGGAGGACCAGCGGCCTCCATTCCCCGTGCTGACCCAGCAGTAGCGGAGTGGAAACAGGCTGATGGTTGTGCTTTGGTTCGAGGCAGGGGAGAGCGAGCTGAGAGTTCTAGTCCTGCTATGAGTGCTATGATGGCTGTGCTCAAGCTGATCAGTCAGCGAGAGGACACCTATGCACAGATGATGGTGGCTGTTCGCCAAGCTCAGGAGATGCAACGAAAGGCTAAAAAGCGTGCTCGTAAGTTTCGCAAGCAAGCTAGACTCCTGGAGCAAGCTCAGAAGGACTGCAATGACTGGGAAGACATTGCGGAGTACCATAGACAGCAGTGGGTGAAGGCCATTAGGGAGAGGGATCATAAGCAGGATCAGATGGCTCAGTTAGCTAGAGAAAAGGAGACAGTGCAGGAGCGCTTGGTGCAGATCACTCGTGAGAGGGACACTGCACTCCACGTGTCGGAGAACAGGCGCCGAGCATGGGAGATGCACCGAGTTCAGTCGCTTGAGCGGGAGAACTATCTGCAGGATCAGATTGAGGGTGGTCTTGTGGAGATTCATCGTCTCAACAACTTGCTACACCATATTCCTCGCCCTATACCCATGTATCTAGAGGTGGGACCTCAGGTGATTGTGGCCGATGATGATGGTATGGAGGTCGATGGACCAGCAGCGGTTGCACCACCTTTGCACGAGGACGTGGAGGACGAGGAGCTTGAGCCAGTTAGCGACAAGGATGGAGAGGCAATCTTCGACGCTGACTCGGGCGACGAGCCTGGAGTGTAGTGGGTTGTGGGTAGTTGTTTATGAGGATCTTTTGTAGTATGCCAGTTAGCCGTGGTGCTTTTGTACCCATGTTGTAATCTGGAACTTTGACCTTGACTCATGGCATGTACTGTGATGGTGTAATAACTTTGTGGACCCAATGTGTAACCTTAACATTTTCGTTATGTTATGACGATGTTTTCCGTTGTGGTGCATATTGCGGATATCTCTGTCATGTGTTGGATTGGTGCTGTTGTTTTGTGGAATTGAATTATTGTGCCTTTCTGTAAAGTTATTCTCGCGAATACTTTCAGGCATAAATATAAGTTCTTCTGCGGCAAATCTTGTCATCATCAATGCTCACTGACTGTGTCTTTACAGATGTCTCGTGGCACCCGAGGTGCAGAACAGCGTGCAAACATGAATCCACCCCCTCCTCCTCCACCACCAAATCCTGCTGAGTTAATGCAAATGATGGTGGAAAATCAGAGGATGCTCACTGAGACCATCAATCGGATGGCGAATCAGGGTGGTCGTAATGCACATGAAGGGCCAGCTCCTAACCAGTACAGTAGCTTCAAGGACTTTATGGATACAAAGCCCCCACCTTTCAGAGAAGCTGAAGAACCCCTTCAAGCTGAAGAATGGCTGAACACGGTGGAAAAAAAGTTCCGCTTGCTTCGGTTGACTGAAGGTTTGAAGGCAGAGTATGCAGCTCATCAACTGCAAGGTCCAGCAGGCATCTGGTGGAATCAGTATCGGGAAGCTCTTCCAGCCGACACTGTGCTTGACTGGAATCTTTTCCGTGATGCTTTTAAAGGGCATTTCATTCCTCCTGGTGTCATGGAGATGAAGCATACTGAGTTCATGCAGTTAACCCAGGGTAACAAAACTTTGAAGGAGTATTTGCATACTTTTAATCATTTGTCTAGGTATGCTCCTGAGTTTGTGAACACTGAGGCGAAAAAGATTGCTACTTTCAAGCGGGGTTTGGGCCCCAAGTTGCTGAAGACTATGGGCCGCACCAAATGTGCAACTTTCCATGAGTTTGTCAGTGATGCTCTCACTCAAGAGAACTATAACACTGTGTATACTGCGACCAAGACTCGCAAGAGGGCTTTTGAGTCCGGAGTAGGGTCATCTCAGTCCAAGGCTCTAGTGGCAGCTAAGCCACCGTTCCGTGCTCCAACGCCTAACCAGCGGTATCGCCCTCCGGTGAAGAAGAATCAGGTGAAGACGGGTTTCCACAAGGGGTACTCTATTGCTCTTCCTAGGAGCAACACGGGTCCCAACTATGCCAAGACTCTACCTGCCAACCGTCCGTGCTGGAACTGCAATCAGACCGGGCATTGGCAGAGCAACTGTCCTTACCCGCCAAAGAAGGGCAACCAAGGGAACGTCCGTCAAGGGCGTGTTCACTACACAACCGTGGAGGCAATCCCTGTTGGTGAGGTAGTTACGGCTGGTAAGTTTCTGGTCAACCAACATGACGCACTTGTGCTTTTTGATTCAGGAGCATCGCATTCTTTTGTGAGTTCTGAATTTGTGTCTAAGCATAATATCAAGGCATTTACACTTGATAAGGGCAGTTATTGTATTAGTGCTGCGGGAAATGATATTTCCACCAATCAAGTGGTTTTGAGGGCAACTCTGGAAATAGGAGGCCGTTAGTTTCTTGCTGATTTGGTTGTTCTACCCGGTGTGGGCATAGATGTAATTCTGGGGATGAAGTGGATGAGTGGCAATGGAGTTCTTATCGACACCACCACTCGTGTAGTGATGTTGAAAGACCCAAATACCAAGGGGGCATTTCTAGTGCAACTCCCTCGTGATATTCAAATCCGTAGCACTGTGAATGCAGTTACATCTAAGGCTATTCAGGACATTCCGGTGGTGTATGAGTTCCCGAATGTATTTCCTGATGATTTGCCCGGGCTTCCTCCGGATCGGGATGTGGAGTTCAAAATTGAGTTGATTCCAGGTACCGCTCCTATCTCTAGAAGACCTTATAGAATGCCACCCAATGAATTAGCTGAGCTTAAGACCCAACTAAATGAATTGTTGTAGAAGGGTCTTATCTGTCCTAGTTCGTCTCCATGGGGTTGTCCGACTATCTTTGTGAAGAAGAAGGATCAATCTTTGCGCATGTGTGTGGACTATCGTCCCTTAAATGCGGTAACCATCAAGAACAAATACCCTCTTCCTCGCATTGATATCTTGTTTGATCAGTTGTCTAAAGCTAAGGTATTCTCCAAGATTGATTTGCGATCTGGGTATCATCAGATCAAGATCCGTCCTGAAGATGTACCTAAGACAACTTTCTCAACGAGGTATGGGTTGTATGAGTATCTCGTCATGTCCTTCGGTCTTACAAATGCACCTTCTCACTTCATGTATCTCATGAATTCGGTGTTCATGCCCGAATTGGACAAGTTTGTGGTGGTATTCATTGATGATATCTTGGTATATTCCTACAATGAAGAGGAGCATGCAGAGCATCTGCGTATAGTGTTGTCGCGTTTGCGCGAACATCAGCTTTATGCCAAGTTTAGCAAATGCGAGTTTTGGCTGAAGAAAGTACCTTTCTTGGGCCATGTCTTATCTGAAGAAGGCATATCGGTGGACCCAGCCAAGGTGCAAGAAGTGCTGGATTGGAAAGTTCCAACTTCAGTACACGAGGTTCGGAGTTTTCTTGGTCTGGCTGGATATTATCGTCGATTCATTCCCGAATTCTCAAAAATATCCAAGCCTATGACTCGGCTACTTCAGAAAGATGAGAAGTTTGCGTGGACGTCTCAGTGTGAAGAGGCATTCCACAAGTTGAGGACATTGCTGACATCAGCTCCTGTCCTAGCTCAACCTGATATCGAAAAGCCCTTCGATGTCTTTTGTGACGCGTCAGGCATCGGTCTAGGCTGCGTGTTGATGCAGGAAGGTCGCGTTATCGCGTATGCCTCGCGCCAACTTCGAAAGCATGAGGTTAATTACCCTACTCATGACTTAGAATTGGCAGCAGTTGTTCATGCTTTGAAAATCTGGAGGCATTATTTGCTGGGTAATCTGTGTAATATCTACACCGATCATAAGAGCCTCAAGTATATCTTCACTCAACCTGAATTGAACATGCGACAGCGAAGATGGCTTGAGTTGATTAAAGATTATAGTCTACAAGTGCACTATCATCCGGGCAAGGCGAACGTGGTGGCGGATGCCTTGAGTCAGAAAGCGCATTGTCACTCAATCCAGGTGGAAGATCCGTTGTTGTCACATCTTATGCATCCACTTGTGCTCAACCAGATTTCTCTGGAGAGTACTCTTCGCAATTGAGTTATCGAATTGCAGCAAACAGATGTAGGCATCCACCATATAAAGAGGGAAATGAAGGAAGAAGAAACCAAGCATTTCCGGGTCGATGAGAACGGAATTCTTTGGTTCAAAGATCGACTAGTGGTCCCAAAAGACCGTGAGCTATGAAATCAGATCTTGTCTGAAGCTCATTCATCCAAATTGTCTATCCATCCTGGTAGCAGCAAGATGTATCAGGATCTGAAACCTTTGTTTTGGTGGACAAAGATGAAAAAGGAGATTGCTGCTTTTGTCGCTCGTTGTGACAATTGTTGTCGTGTGAAGGCTGTTCACATGAAAGCTGGTTTGCTTCAACCCTTGTCAATTCCTGGCTGGAAATGGGAAGAAGTCAGCATGGATTTCATCGTTGGACTCCCAACTTCTGTTAAGGGTTACGACTCCATCTGGGTGATTGTAGATCGTTTGACCAAGGTTGCTCGATTTATTCCAGTTCGAACTGACTATCGTTCACATCAATATGCATAATTGTATTTCGAGCACATTGTTCGTCAGTATGGTGTGCCTCGAACTATTGTATCAGATCGTGGACCACAGTTCACTGCTCGTTTTTGGGAATGTCTGCATGAGCAGATTGGTACTCAATTAGTCCGTAGCTCTGCTTATCATCCCCAAACGGCTGGTCAAACTGAACGGGTTAACCAAATCCTAGAAGACATGTTGAGGGAATGTGCTCTCTCTTCAAAAGGTTCTTGGGTTAAGTGGTTGCTACTAGCTGAGTTCTCCTACAATAATAGTTATCAGGAGAGTATCAAGATGGCTCCATTTGAAGCCCTGTACGGTCGAAAGTGTCGAACCCCATTGAATTGGGTAGAAGCCGGAGAGCGAAGGTATTATGGTATCGATTTCGTGAATGAAGCAGAGCAGAAAGTCCATACCATCTAGCAACATCTAGAAGCTGCTCAAGCTCGTTAGAAAAGTTATGCCGACAAAAGAAGGAAGCCGATTGAGTTTTCAGTTGGCGACCATGTGTATATCAAGGTGTCTCCGATGAAGGGTGTACAAAGGTTTGGAGTCAAGCGAAAGCTTGCACCTCGTTATGTGGGACCTTATCGGATTCTCGAAAAGAAAGGGAATGTGGCGTACAAAGTTCAACTCCCAGTTGCGCTTCGAGCTATTTTCCCTGTCTTCTACGTATCACAATTAAAGAAGTGCCTTCGTGTACTGGAGGAACGAGTGGAAGTTCGAGATATCAAGTTGAAGTCAGACTTGGTGTATGAAGAAAAACCCATAGCGGTTCTTGATTGCAAGGAACGGGAGACTCGTAATCGTGTGGTTAAGTTCTACAAGGTGTTGTGGAGTAACCACGGGGAGGAAGATGCCACTTGGGAGATGGAGGATTATTTAAAAGAAGTTTACAAAACCTTCTTCGAAAATCAGTAAGCTTTCAAATCTCGGGACGAGATTTTTGTAAGGGGGGAGGGCTGTAACACCCCAGTGTTATGGTTGCATTAATCATGTGCATAGCATGAGCATCATCATCTGCTCAAAGCATATCATGATCATCATCTATCTTGAGCCATGTCATTCTATGCAAATATGTGATCTAAATTGCTTAAATAGGCTTCCTATGCTTATGTTTGAGTGAACCATGCTTGTGTTTGTGCTCTATGCCTTGGTAATTAGTTTATCTATGCTTAACTTAACCTTGGGAACAATGTTCATGTTGATCACTTCTCCAAAATAATCACTTAAGTCATACTTATACAAATAGGCCCTAGAAACCTCTTTTGCTTAGGCTTTTAAAAAGTGTTTCATAAAATGTTTGCATGTCAAAACTTTCTACAGCAAAGTTGTAGAAAATTTTATAAGGAACAAAAGTTGTTTTATGGCCATCTCATGAAAATGAACACATCTAGCTCAAAAGTGACCCACAAGGCAGATTTTGGGCTGTTTCCAACTTTGTCAACTGCATCATCTCCTAATTCGCTCTGGTTTGGGAGATAATCACCGTCGAAGTTGCTCTGTCAGTCGGTGATCGCGAGGTCCGATTCAGAGAGGAGCTCGCCGTCGGGAATGCCCAGAGCACCACCTGTCCACCAGATGGCGCCAGTACGCCGGCGATGGCCCCGCTCGTCAGGTCGACGGCGTTGGCATGGACGCCACGGCGCCCCGCACTCACTCAGCGCCCGTCCATTCTTCTCCTTCATCTCTCTCGCGCTCGCTCTGGCGGAAACGCCGTCGCCATTGCCGCCGAGAGCTTCGCCAGCTCTTCGCGCCCTCGCCTCGGCGTCTTGCTTCACCTCCGAGCGCCTCCAAGTCCGCCTCGAGCTCCTCCATCTTCTCCACCCATCAGTTGGACGAGATCTCCCCGAGGTGAGCGGCATTTCGCAAGTTCTCCGTCGTCGGGTTCGCAGCCGTCACGACACCGATTCTGGCGAACCTCGCCGCTGCTCCACCCTTGCTTCCTTTCTTCTCTTTGGGTAGCGTTAGGTTCTGCTTAGGTCTTGGCATCGGTTCACGCCACGCCATTACGGCTGAAACCTCACCGACGTGCGGGAACACGGCCGCTGCACCGCCGTGCTCACCGCCGACGAGCACCTCTCACGTGAGCAGGCTCACCGGAGCCATTAGGGTTAGGCGTTCCTACCTCGAAAGCTCCGTGCTGACTCACTGATGCTGTAGCCACCCTTCCCCGACACTCTACCGGTCAGAGATGGCCGGCGTAAGCCGGGGTAGCTCCGCCGTGCCGCCATGGCCGACTGCGACCCCTCTCCGTAGCTGAAACCCTAGCGCCACCTACCTCCTTCGATGCGGAATCCCTCCAGGAGCACGTTGGTGCCCTTGGATCCGCCGGAGAAGCTCACCGTCGGCGAGCATTTGCCGGCGAAGGAGTCCTCTGTTCTCGGTGTCACTGACGCGCGGGTCCCGTCTGCCAGTGACTCAACGGTCACCCCCTTCCTTTTATTCAAATCTAGATTTTTGGCTTTCTTGCAAAAATCATATCTCTAGTTCTGGTGATCCAAAAATGGTGAAACCAATTTTGTGGTATTCCTTGAGATGGCTAGTTTTTAATAAAAATATAAAATGAACCATGTTTTCTGGGAAAAATATTTATTAAGAATTAATCTTATTATTCATGAGTAAATTCATATCTCTTGTTTTACTGCTTAGTTTGCCATGAAAATGTTATGGTAGTCTCTGTGTGGTACTAGAGTGCTTTGATAAATATTTCATGATTTTTGGAGTACTGCAGCTTTGTTATGTAATTTATGATTGAAATTTGGCTTGTTTATTTAATTAAATCATATAAAATAATTGGTGTTTATGCTGGTGCTCTATTTTGGTGGTAAACTTGTTTATGGCATTCATAATATGTAAATAATCTGAAATCTGTTGTTTGACACTATATAAGTCATGTTTCTGAATTTATGAAATAAACACCTTGTCACATGTTAAATGCATATCTTTAATTTGGTATGTGCAATTGCTCTAAAATTTTTATGGTCATGCCTTGATGCCCTACTTGTGCTTCTATAATTTTTGTTGATTTTTCTAAGTACTTTGACTAGTATCTTGTAATTATGCTCATTTCTAGAATTAATTAATAAATGCCTTGTTAAGTAAATGTTTGAAGGTTATCATCTGGTGTTCTGGTTGTCTTATGATATGCTTGTGCTCATAAGCCATGTAGTTGGCATAGTTTA